>NC_088237.1:14868830-14928830 GCF_036934945.1 Oncorhynchus masou masou
AGTTGAGCCAATGGTTGACCCAATGGTCATGGGGTCAGTTGAGCCAATGGCAAGTAGAGCACATTTGCGTATTTTCTTGTAATGGAAGGCATCATCACTGGGATATGAGGTAACACCAGGGCCTATGTTAAACGTGTTTTTTAGGTGCGTTGAAAGATGGTTCAAATTATTAAAAGACAAAATGATTGTGATTCAGTACAGTGATTTGTAGTAGGTTTAATTTACCCTACCCCGCGGCTCAAGTACCCCATAAATTGTACCAAGAGACCACTTTTTGTGGACAAGGTATGTTTTCAAAATTGTAATGTTAACATGAATTTTTCTATATTTCCACGGATACACAACATCCTAAAATCTATGTAGATATCATTGTTAGAAATAATACCATATTTCTGTTAATTGACTCATCTTACCCCACTGTCTCCTACTGTTTCTATCACTATAATGTCCTCAAATCTGAAATCTCTAGAAATGCTCCTCCTCTTAACGGCTCATATCCCTGCATTGATTGGTCAGCTAAGGGTCCTCTCCATCAACCCTGCCCCGTCCCGGGACATCGCCCCATCGCCACCCTCATACCCAAGATGCATCAGGGAACAGGGAGGGAGGTTTGGAGAAGAGTGTGTGTGTGTGTGTGGGGGGGGTCAGGTGAGGGGGAGACAGAGAGTCCTGGACCACATCCCAAACCAAACTCTTACTGGGGTGTGAAAGCTCAAATATAGCCCCTGCCACAGGAACTCATGTGAACATCAGACCGTCTCAGTCCCTTTACGGCTCCCGCCGACCCCGCTCCTCCACATTCCAACGGTAATCTGGAAAATACCGTCTTGGAAATATCAACCAACCGTATCTCGACACGGCTGCTGCTCCACTGCCTCCCAACGCCATCCGCGGCCATAACCGACACTAAACTTTACACAGACCAGCCATGAAGGCTCCCTCGGCGAAACCCAACCGCCGACATGACAAATGCTGTAAAAACGAAGGAACCGCACTGTTCCTTCTCCACCGAATGAATTGATTTTCCTTTGTTTACATGCTATGAAACTTGTGTTGGATGCCAGACCAACATTGCTCATAAAAGGAAACACTTCACATGCTCTGGGAATTGAAACCATGCCTCTGTAAAAGTCAATAGTGCCTCTCATTTGAATATGGTACAGGATAATGGGGAAATTGTATTTTGTGTTCCTCTGACGTGGTCCTCCGGTAAAGTCAGTGAACCCCAGACAGGAAGTCACTCTTGGTTAACTTGATGGGGAACGTGAAGTCCCACTAACCTTACATTTTTACCTTGTTTTACTCATAATGGAGAAGAAAAGAAAACACATTTTAGAGTGTTGATCTAGGATCAGTTCCCCCCTATCCATATACAGTTATTCATTATAATCTAAAACTAAACACTGATCCTCTATCAGCACTCCTACTCTGAGACTTTGTGAATACGGGCCCAGGTCTCTGACAGTGCTTGTCCATCTGTGAGTGTATGGTAGTGAGTTACAAGCGTGTAGAAACACCCTGCCCGCACCACGTACCTGCACGAAGCCACACATCACATGCTCCCCAAACATGGGCAGGCTAGGCCGACTCTCGCGGTACATGTGTAGAGTATATATTGTCATGACGACAGGCTCTGTGGCGGCCGACTCGTCTGTCACTAGGATGTTGATTATGCTGTTGCCCAGGCCGACCGGGTAGTTAGCCGTTCTGTGGAAAAACAAAAGCAGAGCTTCTCAGAAACAATGTCCAGAGAGGTCCAGGGAGACGAAACACACATAAGTACAAGCACACACACAAAGCGTAGAGATGAAAACACACACACAGGATGGTGAGAGAGAGGACAGGGGGCTGAGGGAGATTATAGAATCATTCCTAAATGTCACGTTTAGCGCTATGTGTGTGGCCGTCTTACGTGTGTGTGTGTGTGTGTGTGTGTGTGTGTGCTTCTGTCTGTCAGAGGTCAATCCTCTGACCCCAGTGCTACTGAGTCTAATGGGTGCTAATCAGGGATTGGCTGCCGAGATCAAAGCTGCAGACATAAGAAACAGAGTTCAACATTCACACAGAGTAGAACTCAGAATGACATGGAAACATCCCCTGACCAAAACAACCTGGACTGAAAACACACATACCCAAAATTCAGATGCTATAACTAACTTACATCTATATTATAGACCTTAAGACTGGGCAGATGTAAGCAATATTTAAAGATCCATTTAACCTATGAAAGGGCTTGTTGGAGATCTAACTATATGACTGCTAACACCTTCCATCTCACTGAAGGTGACCCAGGATACATTTGAAAGCCCAGCTTGTGACTCAAAGGGTGAAAGGTCATGGCTGGGAGGGTCTCACCTAGGTCCTCTGTGCTCGTCCAGGTGTATGTGACAGGCTGGGCTGATGGGCTCAGGGCGGAGGCGTAGGGTCACTACGTCAAAGGGGACCTCAGCACGGTAGTCCTTCACCCAGGGACTGAAGGGGGGGCTGAGGGTCAGAGGGGGGTCTGTGTACAGTTGTCTGAGGTGGGGGTCCACACACCGCTCTGATACACACCACAGGGAGAGAGAGAGAGAGAGAGAGAGAACGGATTATGCACAGATAAAAAAGGCTTGCAAACATCACACCGTACGCGGATCTAGCGTTCATCTGCCGATCGTTCAGCGCGCTGTGTTTTAGGGACCACCCTCTGTATTTTTCATGCGACTGTACATGCAAAATTGGTGCGCACTCTAAATTATGTTCAGAGGTGTTAAGTACTCTCGGCCAGCAAACGCCATTGCTATGTCTGAGCCCAAAGATATTCAGGATACTGTTCAGATTTATCCACCAGAAGGAGCATCAAAGAACAAAGATGGTTATCTAAAACATGCATGCTCAGTGTGTGTGTGTGTGTGCGTGCTTATTAAAGTTAAAGACATTCACACCAACACACACACACACAATTATGTAATGGGAGGGTAAAATGTTAATACACATAGAGGAATGTTAATAACAAGGTCCACGCGTGTTGAGCACAAGCCCAGAGAATGCTCTCTTTCTGTGGAGGCAATTGACTCTGGTGTGTGCCAACCTCAAGCAGTTTGCAGATTCAGGGGGCACAGTAGGGCCACATACCCACCCTACCAGCCCAAATTACCATTTTACCTCGGACACTGCAGCAGAAGCGAGCTCCTTCTCTGCTCTGATGTTTGCGTGAGGCTACATGAAGTTTCCCAGGGAAGCTGTGAAGTCAGGGTGAAGCTGTGAACCCAGCTGTAGCCAATTGCATGATTGTGTTTAAAGAGTCTGCTATTACAGAATGTGAAACAATGTTGTGTATGTTAACTATTGCTAACTATTGCATGATTGTGTTCATGATGTGTATGTTTTCTGCTTTTCATTAAATCATGTATGGCTAAGAATATTGTTATGGCCTGAAATACATGTTGATCATATGGGCAGAATATTGTAGCCTAGGCCTATATGAATTCGTTAATATGGGTATATAAAGTGTGGTGTTTTGAAAGCGCCTCAGCTACAGCATTTGTTTGTCTGAAATGGTACAGTATGGCTTTTTAAATTCGCCACGAAAACTGTCAATCAAATTGTCTCCAGAGCCCTGCAAGCAGCCTGCCTCTCTGCTGACTGCACGCACACCACTCACTCCTAAAAAGTACTTTGAAGTTCGTTAAATACAATGACTCTTAGTGGAAAGAAAACACATCTACCCTACCATTATTCTGCCATACCAAGCAAAAAGGCAGTAACTGCTCATTTGGTCGAAAATGAGTTAATGTCATTTTTTATACATGAAATACATGCTTAATCATGTGGACAAGTATACTGCATCTATCGTATTGCGTTTGGGAGAAAATGGGGGTCATATTAGGAGCAACTGCATAAAGTTACTGTGAAACCATGGTAAATAAAATCAATTTTCTCAGTTCCACGATATGCTAGGTAGGGCAGTATTGTTGTCAGGGAAACAAACCGAACATTCTATGCCCCAGGAACATTTTACTGCCTGAAAAGGTACCGATGCTTCTGTTTTTTTTATATTGTCTGAAAATGTATAAATTGTTGCGATCGACCCGTTACTGTAAAGGCGTCATATGTATAAAAATTGTTCGGTTAATTTGGAGATAATGCTGTCAGTGAGGGTTATGCTGATTTTGGGCATTCGAAAGCATCATATTCGATGCACTTCCAGAAGGACTTATTTGCGGTCTGTCGTTCCAGTTTGTTGGTGTAGCTTTCATGCGCCGGGATATCTTTTCCACGTACAGAGGATAACTTCAGGTTCCATTGCCTGTTCTGCTCCTCTGATAATATGAATAATGAGGGTAGCAGTGAAATATTATTTTAAGAATAATATTTTTATTATTAGCATAAGAAAGACTTGGAATTCGATTGCTGGACTGTCATAGCCATCCATCCAATATTTTTTTAATTGAAATGTCGGCCTTTTACGAGATCAATTTCTGCATTAAATGTTTTATTTTCATAACTGAACAAAATGAGTTATGCTATAACCTATAGATAACATTCTGCTCATATGAACACATTTATTTTAGGCCATATAAAGAAAAGCTATGCATGATGTAATGGCAAGGATCAAACAGAAACATTGTTTCACATTCTTTAATAAAAGACAGAAATAGGCTATATAGCTGGCCTAACAGTTTCCCTGACAAATAGGCCTGTAAGAAAACTAGATGTATCTCGACAACTTTGAGTGAGCGAGAGGGTCTGTGCTCGGTGTTATACCTTCCACAAACAGTTTTCCTCTGCAAAAAGACACGTACGCCTCCCAGTGTGGAGCTCTGGTGAACTCAGAACGTCACATTTCAAACCATTGAGATATACAGCATTCTAATTCCAATCCATTTCTCTGCATCCCGTTGGTGAGGTCCTCCAGAGCCAGCCAATTAGCCGACACCTGAGCAGCGCCTCACCTCTGTCTCCAGGGAGGTCCTGGGAGCCTGAGTGTTGGTCCCACCTGGTCTCTGTCTCTGCCTCGTTGGTCCTATGGGAAACATGGAAGTCATTATTCAGAAAAGAAATGTCCCATTGGAACAGGGATAAATGGGAACATCCACTCAGTCATTCTGAGGACTAGAGTGGTGGTGACAGACTTTAAGCCTCTAATAAAATGACCTTTTTATAAGTATTTCAAGCACATTCACAGTCTCACACAAACCAACTGCACAAATATGGGTATAGTAAAAACACACATATGGTGATCAAACACACACACACACACACACACACACACACACACACACACACACACACACACACACACACACACACACACACACACACACACACACACACACACACACACACACACACACACACGCGCACGCGCGCGCACACTTTCCTGGCCAGCGTCAACATTCCAATGGGTTCCCTTTTGTCCTATATGAGGTCCAGAGGTGATTATCAACACTTGTTATAACCCTCACCCAATCAAAGTAAACTATACTGGCTGTTCTCCAGACACTCCCTCCTTTTCTCTAGCCTGATAAACTCTCCCTTTTCTTCTTCTCTAGGCTGTCATTGTAAATAAGAGTTTGTTCTTAAACTGACTTGCCTAGTTAAATAAAGGTTAAATAAAAAAATGTATCCTCCACCCCTGTTTCCTCCATTTCCCACATCCAGCACCCTGTTCCCCCTTCCAGTCCTCTTCCAAACCCTTCCATCACCAACCCCTCCTCTACCCCTTACCATCCCCATTCCTCTACTACCTCCCATTCTTTCTTCCCATCATACTCATAATTTCGCCTGGTTCCCTGCCCGTGAGCGTGCTACATGCTTCTAGCTCCGTGCTCAGCACCAGAAGTCCACCCAGCCCGAGGGCAGAGGGAGGCTGTGTTCTGAGTTCCAGCAGCCCAGCTCTGTGCCACAGCCATGGGAAGGATGGGAGGCCGGATGGGGCCTGCCAGTGGAGCCAGCACCCAGCCAAGCAGGGATTTAACCTAATTATGTTCCAGTCTGAGTGGAATGGGCATGAGGCTCCTGCTACAGCCAGACTAACGTACATGTGCCATGGGCTAGTGAAGGGATGCTTAGGGGAGGTTGGGGAACGAAAAACATCCTTAAATTCAGCCAAGCTTTATTCCCCCAGCCCAGTCATTTGTCTGGTCAATTGTTTGGTCTATCCTTTCCAAATATACAGAGAGTAAGACAACACCAAGGGGGAAGAGTAAGGTAACAGAACCTCATGTGAACTGATTGATGTGTGTGTGTGTGTGTGTGTGTGTGTGTGTGTGTGTGTGTGTGTGTGTGTGTGTGTGTGTGTGTGTGTGTGTGTGTGTGTGTGTGTGTGTGTGTGTGTGTGTGTGTGTGTGTGTGTGTGTGCGCGCACACTTGTGCTCACCTGTAAGTCTGGTTCCTCTGCTCTGTATAATGAGAACAGATTCTGTCCAACAATGCTGAGAAATGTCTCCCACTCCCAGACTCCTCTGCTCTAGGGAACGATCGAAACAAAATGTCTTGGATAGGAGAGCGCTCTGGAGAAGCTGTAGGATAAAGCTGGATATAGACTGGTTTTCAGTTACTGGGAATACAGAAACTCTAAATAACATGATTACAATCTGGAACCACTGTACGTGTTCTGTAGCATTGACTACGTTATGCTTTACAATTAATCAGGTTATATTCTATACAGTGCATTCGGAAAGTACTCAGACCCCTGCCCATTTTCCACATTTTATTACGTTACAGCCTTATTCCAAAATGGATTAAATCAATGTTTCCCCTCATCAATCTACACACAATACCTCATAATGACAAAATTAAAACAGGTTTTTAGCCATGTTTGCAAATGTATTACAAATAAAAAAAATGAGAAACCTTATTTTACATAAGTATTTAGACCCTTTGCTATGAGACTCAAAATTGAGCTCAGGTGCATCCTGTTTCCATTGATCATCCTTGAGATGTTTCTACAACTTGATTGGAGTCCACCTGTGGTAAATTCAATTGATTGGACATGATTTGGAAAGGCACACACAGATGTCTATGTAAGGTCCCACAGTTCCCAGTGCATATCAGAGCAAAAACCAAGCCATGAAGTCGAAGGAATTGTCTGTAGAGTTCCGAGACAGGAATGTGTCGAGGCACATATCTGGGGAAGGGTACCAAAACATGTCTGCATCATGGAAGGTCTTCAAGAACACAGTGGCCTACACCATTCTTTAATGGAATAAGTTTTGAACCACCAAGACTCTTCCTAGAGCTGGACACCTGGCTAAACTGAGCAATCAGGGGAGAAGGGCCTTGGTTAGGGAGGTGACCAAGAACCCGATGGTCACTCTGACTGAACTCCGGAGTTACTCTGTGGAGATGGGAGAACCTTCCAGAAGGACAACCATCTCTTCATCACTCCACCAATCAGGCCTTTGTGGTAGTGGCCAGACGGAAGCAACACCTCAGTAAAAGGCACATGACATCCCACTTGGAGATTGCCAAAAGGCACCTAAAGGACTCTCAAACCATGAGAAATAAGATTCTCTAGTCTAATGAAACCAAGATTGAACTCTTGGCCTGAATGACACGCGTTACATCTGGAGGAAACCAGGCACAGCTCATCACCTGGCCAATACCATCCCTACAGTGAAGCATGCTGGTGGCAGCATTATCTGTGGGGATGTTTGTCAGCGGCAGGGACTGGGAGACTCGTCAGGATCGAGGGAAAGATGAACAAAGCAAAGTACAGAGAGATCCTTGATCCTGCTACAGAGCCTTCAGGACCTCAGATTGGGGTGAAGGTTACCTTCCAACAGGACAATGACCCGAAGCACACAGCCAAGACAACGCAGGACTGGCTTTGGGACAAGTCTCTGAATGTCCTTGAGTGGCCCAGCCAGAGCCTGGACTTGAACCCGATCAAACATCTCTGGAAAGACCAGAAAATAGCTGTGTAGCGACGCTCCTCATCCAACCTGCCAGAGCTTGAGAGGATCTGTATAAGAATGGGAGAAACTCACCAAATACAGGTGTGCTAAGATTGTAGCGTCATACCCAAGAAGACTCGAGGCAGTAATCGCTGCCAAAGGTGCTTCAACAAAGTACTGAGTAAAGGGTCTGAATACAGGGTTTAATACATTTGCACAAATTTCTAAAAACCTGTTTTTGCTTTGTCATTATGGGGTACTGTGTGTAGATTGATGAGGGGGAAAAAACTATTTTTATCCATTTGCGAATAAGGCTGTAACATAACAAAATGTGGAAAAAGTGAAGGGGTCTGAATACTTTCCGAATGCACTGTAACAGAGAGTAATGTGGAATCGAGGTTTACCAGTTCAAATGGCCCTGGTGTCCTCAGCTGACGGAGGAACTGGAGGAGGAGGAGAGTCTGGTGTTCTGGCAGACAGAGACCGTATGGCCCCCCACAGCCACCAAACTGACCAGAAACACACAAAACAAATTGTGAAGGTCAATGGAATTATGACATCCATAAAACATTCTCTCTGAAATGGACATGTTTAATACAAGAGTCCATCGTCATTGCCCTCATAGTATTGAGTGCTTTATTAAGTCAAACACGGTTGTTTAGTACCCTCTGTCCATCGTCTGTCTCGGTGTGTGAAGGGCTCTTCCGTCTGGCCTGTCCACTGTGTGCTGGGAGCAGGAAGAGAAGAGCATCTTCCAGGATGAACTCTTTTGTGATCTGTCCGTCAAACCCTGGGTCCCTCAGCCCATCAAAGTGCAGGTCAGTCTCAGCCTTTCAGACAGGGATTAAGGGAAACAATTAGCAATGGCTTTCATTAAAGGGACTGTACTGAGAGTAAGCACGTTCTGCCACCTAGTGGATATATGAGTTATCTTAATACCTTTGGAAACGTATGAATGGGTGCCAACACAATGCCCTGCTTCCTTCCCTCTACCCTGACTCACACTTAGAGGTCTGAAAGTATTGGAGAGGTGTAATCAATGAGGGGAATTCAAGGAAGGAGTTGGTCACATTGAACTGAGACATGTCAGTCTTCCTAAGATGAGTACATGGAACAGGCTATACAGCCTACAGAAGGAAACATCAGTTTATGTTTATTAGTGGCTCGGGTTATAGGCGTGGAGCCAATGGACACCATGTTTGGAATCTGGAAAAGGGGGAAGGAATCTTTGGGTCAAACCAATTAAAATACTTCAAGGGAGGCCCTTTAAGTGTAATGGCTTTTATCACTGTGACTAGCTGTATCACTCAGCAGTGTGCATGCGTGGGTATGTGCGTGTGTGAGTGCACATGTGTTTGTATGCAACCCACATGTATGCAGCACAACAGCTAAAATACAAACTCTCTCTTCTCTGCTCAACTTGAAAGTTACACTACATGACCAAACGTATGTGGATTACCTGCTCGTCGAACATCTCATTCCAAAATCATGGGCATTAATATCTAGTTGGTCCTCCCTTTGCTGCTATAACAGCCTCCACTGTTCTGGGAAGGCTTTCCACTAGATGTTGGAACATTGCTTCCATTCAGCCACAAGACCATTAGTGAGGTTGGGCACTGATGTTGGGTGATTAAGCCTGACTCGCAGTCGGCGTTCCAATTCATCTCAAAGGTGTTTGATGGGGTTGAGGTCAGGGCTTTGTGCATGCCAGTCAAGTTCTTCCACACCGATCTGAACAAACCATTTCTGCATAGACCTCGCTTTGTGCATATTGTCATGCTGAAACAGGAAAGTGCTTTCCCCAAACCGTTGCCACAAAGTTAGAAGCACAGAATCATCTAGAATGTCATTGTATGCTGTTGCATTAAGATTTCACTTCACTGGAACAAAGGGGCCTAACCCAAACCATGAAAAGCAGCCCCAGTCCATTATTCCTCATCCACCAAACTTTACAGTTGGCACTATGCAATGGGGCATGTAGCGTTCTCCTGGCATCCGCCAAACCCAGATTTGTTCGTTGGACTGCCAGATGGTAAAGCGTGATTCATCACTCCAATGGCGGCGAGCTTTACACCACCCAGCCGACGTGGTAAACTTAGGCTTGTGTGCTTCTGCTTGGCCATGGAAACCCATTTCATGAAGCTCCCGACGAACAGTTATTGTGCTGACGTTGTTTCCAGAGGCCGTTTGGAACTAGTGAGTGTTGCAAATGAGGACAGGCAATTTTTAAGTGCTAGGCGCTTCAGCACTCGGCGGCCCCGTTCTTTGAGCTTGTGTGGCCTACTACTACACGGCTGAGCTGTTGTTGATCTTAGAAGATTCCACTTCACAATAACAGCACTTACAGTTGACTGGGGCAGCTCTAGCAGGGCAGATTTGAAGAACTGACTTGTTGGAAAGGTGGCATCCTATGACAGTGCCACATTGAAAGTCACTGAGCTCTTCAGTAAGGCCATTATACTGTCAAAGTTTTGTGGAGATTGCATGGCTGTGTGCTCAACCTGTCAGCAAAGGGTGTGGCTGAATTTGCCAAATCTACTAATTTGAAGGGGTGTCTATGTACCTTTTTATATATAGTGTATGTTGCTGTCTTTGAATGTTGCTAGTATCACAGTCTTATGGCGCCACCTAGTGACTACTCTAAAAACTATCAGTAGAGACCGGCTACAGTAGCAATGTGCCGACCCAGCAATAACCCCTCTTACCTTCACAATGTGCCGACCCAGCAATAACCCCTCTTACCTTCACAATGACAGGTAGAAGGGAACCACTGAACTGAAGAGTGAATGTCATCAGCTGGAAACACAGGAGACACCAGCTACAGGAGAAACAGTCACATAGATTAGTGACAAATCAGAATGATGCACAGAGATGAACAGTTGTGAGGTTGATCCGAGACTGGCTAACCTGTGCCGAGAGCTAGGCTCCTCATTGGTCAATGCTGCCGCCCTCAACACCTGACCTATGACCTCCTTCACATGGTCCAATGCCTCATGGGACGCAACAGGACCTAGCTGCTGGAGAAGAAAGGGCTTGAGCTGGGAGAGAGAGATGAAGAGAAGGAGAAAGCGAGGGTGAAAAAAAGAAAGACAGAAAGAAAGAGCGAGAAAAAGAGAAAAAGCGATAGAGAAAGAGAGGGGGATAAAGAAGATAGAAAAGTTTTGTCAGTGTTAAAAAAGTCTGAAGAAGTTCAAGTCTGTACCCAGCAGAGTTGGATAGAGTCCAACTTAATTATAACACCTCAATATCAGTCAAGGCAATAACTGATTTGCGCTCGTATGGAGAGATTCCATGTCAATGTAATATTTAAAAGGGATTTGATCACTTGCTACGCAATGCTGCGGTAAAATAAATACTTAATACTCTGTTCCAAAAGGTGGCGGTAATAGTCCACATTCACTAATCCACAACCCCAGCTTTGATATGACAGAAGAAAAAGTCAACCACTCTCACTCTCAGTCCCATCACATATTACATCTCATGGAGCTAATCAGGTTAGATTACATTTCATCTGACAGAGACAGATTTCATTTGAGATAATGACAATAGGGTGCCAGTGAGTGACGGATGGACAGGGTTGGGAATCAGGCATTACTGTGCTCAAATCCGAAGCATGTGGTGTAGTTGGCTAGTCCACAATAACACATGCACTGGCATACACGCACGCACGAACAAACACACACACGGAACAATATTAACAGGGCCCTTTAACTTCTTATGGCTGCAGGGGCAGTATTGAGTAGCTTGGATGAAAGGTGCCCAGAGGTGCCCAGAGTAAACGGCCTGCTCCTCAGTCCCAGTTGCTAATATATGCATATTATTATTTGTATTGGATAGAAAACACTCTGACGTTTCTAAAACTTTTTGAATGATGTCTGTGAGTATAACAGAACTCATATGGCAGGCAAAAACCTGAGAAGAAATCCAAACAGGAAGTGGGAAATCTGAGGTTGGTCGATTTTCAACCCAGCACCTATTGAATACACAGTGGGATATTGGTTATGTTGCACTTCCTAAGGCTTCCACTAGAGACAGCTTCCAACTATCTTTAGAAACTTGAATGAGGCTTCTGTGATGTGGGGCAGGATGGGAACTGTTTGAGTCAGTGGTCTGGCAGAGAGCCAGGTCCTGGTCACGCGCATTTCACATGACCTGCGTTCCATGGCTTTTCTACAGACAATAGCATTCTCCAGTTGGAACGTTATTAAAGATTTATGATAACAACATCCTAAAGATTGATTCTATACTTACTTTGACAAGTTTCTTCGACCTGTAATATAACTTTTTTAAGTATTCGTCCGACGTTCGGCTGGATCTGCACGAGCGTTTGGATTTGTGTACTAAACACCCTAACAAAAGTAGCTACTACAATGGACATTATCAAACAAATCAAGCATTTGTTGTGGAACTGCGATTCCTGGGAGTGCATTCTGATGAAGATCATTAAAGGTAAGGGAATATTTATAATGTTATTTCTGATTTCTGTTGACTCCAACAGAAATCATGGTTTGCTTTTTCCGTAAAGTTTAAAAAAAATCTGACACAGCGGTTGCATTAAGGAGAGGTATATCTATATTTCCATGTCTAACAATTGTATCGTCATCTACATTTATAATGAGTATTTCTGTAAAATGATGTGGCTCTCTGCAATATCACCGGATGTTTTTGGAACTAGTGAACGTAACGCGCCAATGTATACTGAGATTCTTTTATATAAATATGAACTTTATCAAACAAAACATACATGTATTGTGTAACATCAAGTCCTATGAATGTCATCAGATGTAGATCATCAAAGGTTAGTGATTAATTTTATCTCTATTTGTGCTTTTTGTGACTCCTCTCTTTGACTGGAAAATGGCTGTGTTTTTCTATGAGTTGGTGGTGACCTAACATGATCGTTTGTGGTGCTTTCGCTGTAAAGCATTTTTGAAATCGGACACGGTGGGGGGATTAACAACAAGATTACCTTTAAAATGGTATAAGATACATGTATGCTTGAAGAATTTTAATTATGAGATTTCTATTGTTTTGAATTTGGCGCCTTGCACTTTCACTGGCTGTTGTCATATCGATCCCGAACGGGTTTGCAGCTCTAAGAAGTTTTAAAAAGGGACTGGGAGTCTCCGGAGACAACAACATCATAAGGGCAGTAGGATCAGGATGTTCAGAGCTCCAGATATTTGGCATGGTTTTGGTCATCTGGTGACGCAGCTAGTGTGAGTTTCAGAGACACATAGGAGAGCCCAGGCTCTGTCCTGGGAGGCCCATGGGGCGGCGCACAATTGGCCCAGCGTTGTCCGGGTTAGGGAGGGATTGACCGGTAGGGATATCCTTGTCTCATCGCGCACTAGCGACTCCTGTGGCGGGCCGGTGCACAGTGCACGCTGACCAGGTGTATGGTGTTTTCTCCAACACATTGGTGCGGCTGACATCCGGGTTGGATGTGCATTGTGTCAAGAAGCAGTGCAGGTTTGCTTGTGTTTCGGAACATGGCTCTCAACCTTCCCCTCTCCCGAGTTTGTACGGGAGTTGCAGTGATGAGACAAGACTGTAACTACCAATTGGATACCATGAAATTGAGGAGAAAAAAAATAGTCAATGGTTGATTGGTATAACAGAGTGGAAAGTTGGGTTATTGGAAAGGAACACTATGGTTTACTGTGTTTCTGGCAGTAGTTTACAACTAAAGAAGCACAAAAACAACATTAGTTGTTAGAATGTAACTTTAAGAAATAACTGGAGAAAATAAATATCAAAAACATTATGTCCATTATGTCAATCTATCCATTATACTGCATGTGTATCCACTTGGTCTGTTTGCAGCACAGTGTGAATTGAAAGCCCTAAGCTCATCTAGGAGCAATATGCTAGGAACGCACTTAGCCAGCTTCACCACATGGAGAAAATACGCAGCGCAAACATTCTGGAGAGAAGGAAGGAAGAAACAAGAGTTTTCTAAGAGGCATAGCTCAGTGTATAGCTACTATGTTTACTGTAGGTCCAGCTTTATCAAGAACTCAGGGCTATTAAATAAAAAAGGTTATATATACACTACCATTCAAAAGTTTAGGGTCACTTCGAAATGTCCTTGTTTTTGAAAGAAAGAAACCACATTTTTGGAAGAAGTATAGAGGTTCTGAGCATATAAACTATTTCTAAGATTCTGGTTGCTGTATCTGACTGGAAACAAGCCTGCAAACTCTTTGCTCCAGGAGAACTGACTGCAGTGACGTTGGGTTAACCCACCTGGCATTGGTCATTGTGATACACTACCATTCAAAAGTTTGGGGTCACTTGCTGGCCCTCTAGGCAGAGTTGCATATTAAAAGCCATATCTCAGACTGGCCAATAAAACTAAAAGATTAAGATGGGCAAAAGAACACAGACACTAGACAGAGGAACTCTGCCTAGAAGGCCCGTATCCCGGAGTCGCCTCTTCACTGTGACGTTGAGACTGGTGTTTTGCGGGTACTATTTAAGGAAGCTGCCAGTTGAGAACTTGTGAGGCGTCTGTTTCTCAAACTAGACACTCTAATGCACTTCTCCTCTTGCTCAGTTGTGGGAGTGCACTGAGCCTCCCACTCCTCTTTCTATTCTGGTTAGAGCCCGTTTGCGCTGTTCTGTGAAGGGAGTAGCACACAGAATTATACGAGATCTTCAGTTTCTTGGCAATTTCTCACATGGAATACCCTTGATTTCTCAGAACAAGAATAGACTGACGATTTCCTAAAAGTGCTATGTTTATGGCCATTTTGAGCCTGTAATCGAACCCACAAATGCTGATGTTCCAGATACTCAACTAGTCTAAAGAAGGCCAGTTGTATTGCTTCTTTAATCAGAACAACAGTTTTCAGTTGTGCTAACATAATTGCAAAATGATCAATTAGCCTTTTAAAATTATAAACTTGGATTAGCTAACACAATGTGACATTGGAACACAGGAGTGATGGTAGCTGATAATGGGCCTCTGTACGCCTATGTAGATATTCTATTAAAAATCAGCCGTTTCCAGCTACAATAGTCAGTTGCAACATTAACAATGTCTACACTGTAATTCTGAGCAATTTGATGTTATTTTAATGGACAAAAAAAACGTGTTTTTCATTCAAAAACAAGGACATTTCTAAGTGACCCCATACTTTTGTATATGTTTAAAGTACCAGTCAAAGGTCTGGACACACCAACTCATTCAATGGTTTTTCTTTATTTGTACTATTTTCTACATTGTAGAATAACAGTGAAGACATCAAAACTATGAAATAACCCATATGGAATCATGTAGCAACCAAAAAAGTGATAAATCAATTCGTCAAAGTAGCCACCCTTTGCCTTGATGACAGCTTTGCACACTCTTGGCATTCTCTCAATCAGCTTCATGAGGAATGCTTTATCCAACAGTCTTGAAGGAGTTCCCACATATGCTGAGCACTTGTTGGCTGCTTTTCCTTCATTTGGCGGTCCAAACAATCTCAATTGGGTTAAGGTTTGGTGATTGTGGAGGCCAGGTCATCTGATGCAGCACTCCATCACTCTCATTGGTCAAATAGCCCTTACACAGCCTGGAGGTGTGTTTGGGTCATTGTCTTGTTGAAAAACAAATGATATTCCCACTAAGTGCAAACCATACGGGATGGCATATCACTGCAGAATGCTGTGGTAGCCATGCTGGTTAAAAGTGCCTTGTATTCTAAATAAATCACACACAGTGTCACCAGCAAAGCACCCTCACACCATCCCCGCACCATCACACCTCCTTCTCCATGCTTCACAGTGGGAGCCACACATGCAGAGATCATCCGTTTACCTACTCTGCGTCTCACAAAGACATGGCGGTTGGAACCAAAAATCTCAAATTTGGACTCATCACCCCAAAGGACAGATTTCCACTGGTCTAATGTCCACTGATCATGTTTCTTGGCCCAAGCAAGTCTCTTCTTATTATTGTTGTCGTTTAGTAGTGGTTAATCATTTTAGTCAATAAGATTCTTGCTACGTAAGCTTAACTTTCTGAACATTCGAGACGTGTAGTCCACTTGTCATTCCAATCTCCTTTGCATTAGCGTAGCCTCTTCTGTACCCTGTTAACTATGTGTCTATCTATCCCTGTTCTCTCCTCTCTGCACAGACCATACAAACGCTCCACACCGCGTGGCTATTACCACCCTAATCTGGTGGTCCCAGCGCGCACGACCCACGTGGAGTTCCTGGTCTCCGGTAGCCTCTGGAACTGCCGATCTGCGGCCAACAAGGCAGAGTTCATCTCAGCCTATGCCTCCCTCCAGTCCCTCGACTTCCTGGCACTGACGGAAACATGGATCACCACAGATAACACTGCTACTCCTACTGCTCTCTCTTCGTCCGCCCACATGTTCTCGCACACCCCGAGAGCTTCTGGTCAGCGGGGTGGTGGCACCGGGATCCTCATCTCTCCCAAGTGGTCATTCTCTCTCTCTCCCCTTACCCATCTATCTATCGCCTCCTTTGAATTCCATGCTGTCACAGTTACCAGCCCTTTCAAGCTTAACATTCTTATCATTTATCGCCCTCCAGGTTCCCTCGGAGAGTTCATCAATGAGCTTGATGCCTTGATAAGCTCCTTTCCTGAGGACGGCTCACCTCTCACAGTCCTGGGCGAAAAACGTCTACCTTTGACTCATTCCTCTCTGCCTCCTTCTTTCCACTCCTCTCCTCTTTTGACCTCACCCTCTCACCTTCCCCCCTACTCACAAGGCAGGCAATACGCTCGACCTCATCTTTACTAGATGCTGTTCTTCCACTAACCTCACTGCAACTCCCCTCCAAGTCTCCGACCACTACCTTGTATCCTTTTCCCTCTCGCTCTCATCCAACACTTCCCACACTGCCCCTACTCGGATGGTATCGCGCCGTCCCAACCTTCGCTCTCTCTCCCCCGCTAATCCTTTCATCTCTTCCCTCTGCTCATACCTTCTCCAACCTTTCTCCTGACTCTGCCTCCTCAACCCTCCTCTCTTCCCTTTCTGCATCCTTTGACTCTCTATGTCCCCTATCCTCCAGGCCGGCTCGGTCCTCCCCTCCCGCTCCGTGGCTCGATGACTCATTGCGAGCTCACAGAACAGAGCTCCGGGCAGCCGAGCGGAAATGGAGGAAAACTCGCCTCCCTGCGGACCTGGCATCCTTTCACTCCCTCCTCTCTACATTTTCCTCCTCTGTCTCTGCTGCTAAAGCCACTTTCTACCACTCTAAATTCCAAGCATCTGCCTCTAACCCTAGGAAGCTCTTTGCCACCTTCTCCTCCCTTCTGAATCCTCCTCCCCCTCCCCCCCTCCTCCCTCTCTGCAGATGACTTCGTCAACCATTTTGAAAAGAAGGTCGAAGACATCCGATCCTCGTTGCTAAGTCAAACGACACCGCTGGTTCTGCTCACACTGCCCTACCCTGTGCTCTGACCTCTTTCTCCCCTCTCTCTCCAGATGAAATCTCGCTTCTTGTGACGGCCGGCCGCCCAACAACCTGCCCGCTCGACCCTATCCCCTCCTCTCTCCTCCAGACCATTTCCGGGGACCTTCTCCCTTACCTCACCTCGCTCATCAACTCATCCCTGACCGCTGGCTACGTCCCTTCCGTCTTCAAGAGAGCGAGAGTTGCACCCCTTCTGAAGAAACCTACACTCGATCCCTCCGATGTCAACAACTACAGACCAGTATCCCTTCTTTCTTTTCTCTCCAAAACTCTTGAACGTGCCGTCCTTGGCCAGCTCTCCCTCTATCTCTCTCAGAATGACCTTCTTGATCCAAATCAGTCAGGTTTCAAGACTAGTCATTCAACTGAGACTGCTCTTCTCTGCATCACGGAGGCGCTCCGCACTGCTAAAGCTAACTCTCTCTCCTCTGCTCTCATCCTTCTAGACCTATCGGCTGCCTTCGATACTGTGAACCATCAGATCCTCCTCTCCACCCTCTCCGAGTTGGGCATCTCCGGCGCGGCCCACGCTTGGATTGCGTCCTACCTGACAGGTCGCTCCTACCAGGTGGCGTGGCGAGAATCTGTCTCCTCGCCACGCGCTCTCACCACTGGTGTCCCCCAGGGCTCTGTTCTAGGCCCTCTCCTATTCTCGCTATACACCAAGTCACTTGGCTCTGTCATAACCTCACATGGTCTCTCCTATCATTGCTATGCAGACGACACACAATTAATCTTCTCCTTTCCCCCTTCTGATGACCAGGTGGCGACATCTCTGCATGTCTGGCAGACATATCAGTGTGGATGACGGATCACCACCTCAAGCTGAACCTCGGCAAGACGGAGCTGCTCTTCCTCCCGGGGAAGGACTGCCCGTTCCATGACCTCGCCATCACGGTTGACAACTCCATTGTGTCCTCCTCCCAGAGCGCTAAGAACCTTGGCGTGATCCTGGACAACACCCTGTCGTTCTCAACCAACATCATGGCGGTGGCCCGTTCCTGTAGGTTCATGCTCTACAACATCCGCAGAGTACGACCCTGCCTCACACAGGAAGCGGCGCAGGTCCTAATCCAGGCACTTGTCATCTCCCGTCTGGATTACTGCAACTCGCTGTTGGCTGGGCTCCCTGCCTGTGCCATTAAACCCCTACAACTCATCCAGAACGCCGCAGCCCGTCTGGTGTTCAACCTTCCCAAGTTCTCTCACGTCACCCCGCTCCTCCGCTCTCTCCACTGGCTTCCAGTTGAAGCTCGCATCCGCTACAAGACCATGGTGCTTGCCTACGGAGCTGTGAGGGGAACGGCACCGCAGTACCTCCAGGCTCTGATCAGGCCCTACACCCAAGCAAGGGCACTGCGTTCATCCACCTCTGGCCTGCTCGCCTCCCTACCATTGAGGAAGTACAGTTCCCGCTCAGCCCAGTCAAAACTGTTCGCTGCTCTGGCCCCCAATGGTGGAACAAACTCCCCCTCACGACGCCAGGACAGCGGAGTCAATCACCACCTTCCGGAGACACCTGAAACCCCACCTCTTCAAGGAATACCTAGGATAGGATAAGTAATCCTTCTCACCCCCCCTTAATGACTTAGATGCACTATTGTAAAGTGGCTGTTCCACTGGATGTCAGAAGGTGAATTCACCAATTTGTAAGTCGCTCTGGATAAGAGCGTCTGCTAAATGACTTAAATGTAAATGTAATGTAAATGTTAATTTGCACTGTCGTGGACTGTCGTTTCTCTTTGCTTATTTGAGCTGTTCATGCCATAATATGGACTTGTTTTTTTTAACCAAATTTGGCTATTACCACCCTTACCTTATCACAACACAACTGATTGTCTCAAACACATTAAGAAGGACAGAAATTCCAGAAATTAACTTTTAATAAGGCACACTTGTTAATTGAAATGCATTCCAGGTGACTACCTCATGAAGCTGGTTGAGAGTATGCCAAGAGTGTGCCAAGCTGTCATCAAGGCAAAAGGTTACTTTGAAGAATCTCAAATTAAAAATATATTTTGATTTGTTAACACTTTTTCAGTTACTACTGTAAATGATTCCATGTTTTATTTCATAGTTTTTATGTCTTCACTATTATTCTAGTAGTAGTAAAAACAAATGAGTAGGCGTGTCCAAACCTTTGACTGGTACTGTATATATATAAATGATATTCTATAAATAAAGGGTATATCACACTGAATATAAGAATAGAAGAAATCTATAACCCCAGATACCTGGTTAACAGATTAGATTGAATAGGGTCCTCAGTACCTGTGTGGTGTGGCTGTCCGTGTCCTCGCTTGTCCTGACCAGGCCCGTGTGATGAAGAAAGGTTGTGAGCGGCGTTACCGAGGTGACCAGGACATAAACTGTCACCGTGGCAACGAGGCCAGGGCTCACCAAATTAAGTGTGGGAATAGCTGGGTTCCTAAGGGAAGAGAAAACAACAACAACGATAACATTAGCTAAGAAAATCAAACCCATTTATTTCAACGAGTGAATAGAGACACTTGAACATAATTGAGCTGTAAGTTTTGACTAAGGTAAACGTGTTGTTACTGGCAGAGTTGACTGACAAATCACCCTGTGCCACATCACGAACATACCCCAGCTTGGTGCGGGCCGATCCACAGGCAGATGGATTTATGTGTAATGCCAGCCCTGAAACAAAACAGAGAAACACAGAGAAACACACACACAAGTGAGGACAGACATTAATCTGTAACTAGTGATGAGAGAGACGGTTGAATTTATCATCTATCCTATACGGTCACAAGGGGTTGACATCAGGGCCATTCTCCGAGGTGGAGTAAAGCCGTTTGCATCTCTTGTGCTGGTTATGAAATAGCAGAGCAGCTGTGTGTGTGTCCTTGCCTAATAAGTGTCAACCCCTATACATGCTTCACTTTGCATATCAACAGCCCACTTGGCACAGACAATTCAACGTCGAATCCATGTTGGTTCAACGTAATTTCATTTGAATGACCTGCAAACAACGTTGATTCAACCAGTGTGTGCCCAGTGGGAGGGAGTGAGAGTGTGTTGTCATTCTTTGGCACTGTACTGCTAATGAATTTATCCACTGGTGGAGAGAGGGTGTGTGCTCTAAGGCTAAAATCACTATCAGTCCTGGGCTGGATCCCAACTCCTCTCCCATCCCCCGGAGTAAAATCACTGGCCAGAGAAGGATGAACAAAGCACTCAAATTCAAATCAGCTCTACTGGTAATCCACATCCCTCACATACGATATCTGAGTCACAATCTAACGTTCAATATTTCCAAGTTCTAATGCAGCTAGACTAAATCTGAAAGACGGAGAAAACCAAACGTCACAACACTGTATTCCCTGAAACCACAGAAAAGCCTGAATTAGGCCCAAACCAGGAAACAGACCCCCCTGCCCCTCCTCTCCTCCTGTAACTGGAACATGGCAGTGATTGTTGGTTGTGTCTGTGTCAGTCAGATTCACTCTGCCTTTTCTAAGATAAATGATGTTCTCAAACAAAGGGTGGGTCCTGGTCTAAGGAAGAGGGGGGGGGCAAAGACCTGGGTCCTGGTCTAAGAAAGAGGGGTGGGCAGAGACCTGGGTCCTGGTCTAAGGAAGAGGGGTGGGCAGAGACCTGGGTCCTGGTCTAAGGAAGAGGGGTGGGCAGAGACCTGGGTCCTGGTCTAAGGAAGAGGGGTGGGCAAAGACCTGGGTCCTGGTCTAAGAAAGAGGGGTGGGCAGAGACCTGGGTCCTGGTCTAAGGAAGAGGGGGGGGCAGAGACCTGGGTCCTGGTCTAAGGAAGAGGGATGGGCAGAGACCTGGGTCCTGGTCTAAGGAAGAGGGGTGGGCAAAGACCTGGGTCCTGGTCTAAGAAAGAGGGGTGGGCAGAGACCTGGGTCCTGGTCTAAGGAAGAGGGGTGGGCAAAGACCTGGGTCCTGGTCTAAGAAAGAGGGTTGGGCAGAGACCTGGGTACTGGTCTAAGGAAGAGGGGTGTGCAGAGACCTGGGTTCTGGTCTAAGGAAGAGCGGTGGGCAGAGACCTGGGTTCTGGTCTAAGGAAGAGGGGTGGGCAGAGACCTGGGTTCTGGTCTAAGGAAGAGCGGTGGGCAGAGACCTGGGTTCTGGTCTAAGGAAGAGGGGTGGGCAGAGACCTGGGTCCTGGTCTAAGAAAGAGGGGTGGGCAGAGACCTGGGTCCTGGTCTAAGAAAGAGGGGTGGGCAGAGACCTGGGTCCTGGTCTAAGGAAGAGGGGGGGTCTAAGGCAGAGACCTGGGTCCTGGTCTAAGAAAGAGGGGTGGGCAGAGACCTGGGTCCTGGTCTAAGAAGAGGGGTGGGCAGAGACCTGGGTCCTGGTCTAAGGAAGAGGGGTGGGCAGAGACCTGGGTCCTGGTCTGCAGAGACCTGGGTCCTGGTCTAAGGAAGAGGGGTGGGCAGAGACCTGGGTCCTGGTCTAAGGAAGAGGGGTGGGCAGAGACCTGGGTCCTGGTCTAAGGAAGAGGGGTGGGCAGAGACCTGGGTCGAAGGAAGGGTGGGGCAGAGACCTGGGTCCTGGTCTAGAGGGGTGGGCAGAGACCTGGGTCCTGGTCTAAGGAAGAGGGGTGGGCAGAGACCTGGGTCCTGGTCTAAGGAAGAGGGGTGGGCAGAGACCTGGGTCCTGGTCTAAGGAAGAGGGGTGGGCAGAGACCTGGGTCCTGGTCTAAGGAAGAGGGGTGGGCAGAGACCTGGGTCCTGGTCTAAGGAAGAGGGGTGGGCAGAGACCTGGGTCCTGGTCTAAGGAAGAGGGGTGGGCAGAGACCTGGGTCCTGGTCTAAGGAAGAGGGGTGGGCAGAGACCTGGGTCCTGGTCTAAGGAAGAGGGTGGGCAGAGACCTGGGTCCTGGTCTAAGGAAGAGGGGTGGGCAGAGACCTGGGTCCTGGTCTAAGGAAGAGGGGTGGGCAGAGACCTGGGTCCTGGTCTAAGAAAGAGGGGTGGGCAGAGACCTGGGTCCTGGTCTAAGGAAGAGGGGTGGGCAGAGACCTGGGTCCTGGTCTAAGGAAGAGGGGTGGGCAGAGACCTGGGTCCTGGTCTAAGGAAGAGGGGTGGGCAGAGACCTGGGTCCTGGTCTAAGGAAGAGGGGTGGGGCAGAGACCTGGGTCCTGGTCTAAGGAAGAGGGGTGGGGCAGAGACCTGGGTCCTGGTCTAAGGAAGAGGGGTGGGCAGAGACCTGGGTCCTGGTCTAAGGAAGAGGGGTGGGGCAGTCAAAAGGACCTGAAGAGGGGCTGTGGGGGGGGAACTTCAGAACTTCAAGGTGAAAGGGTGCAATTGAGGAGGAGACACTAGCCTTCAACCGGGACTGCACCAATGTCAACATTTGTGTTGGAGATGAGCCAAAAGGAAGGACAATATTGTTCTAGAAGTGGGAGACAATGTGTTCTGTACAAGGGAAGAGACCTCTAAACAAAGAGTAAAGAGGTAGAGGAGAACACACAGAGGACCCTCAGTTAATATCTAAGTCAAGCCCATTGGTTGTCATTATCTTCCATCTGAGATATAATGAAGATAAGTGCCCTTGACGCCAACCCAAAATATATATTTTTGCCCAAAGCCCCTCTCTCACTCACTCACTCAATCCATCATCTTTCTTTTCATGTGGTTCGAACGGAGGAAGAATATACGCAGAGATGCATTGTGTCATTATTAAGAATCTCTGAACCGATCGTTACTGTGATTATAAAAGTGCTTTCTTTATTTAGGTCTTCTCAGAAGCCAAATTATAGAGAGAGAGCAGGTATGAAAGCCCTGCGACCTTTTGAACAAAACAAACCACGTATCTTCTCCAAAATCCATCTGCAGCTAATCATCTATGGTTTCCACAGATACAACTTTAATAGTACTATAGGTACTTCAATTTATACAAGTTCATACAATTTGTACAAGTTATACACGTCTAATTACGTATGGGTCATTTCCATTAAAACGCATCTGTATTTAAACGTCTGCTAGCAACGGCCCAAATCTCTACTTTTGAAAACTAAAGGTTGTCTGGAAACAGGTGATGACTCACCTAGGTCGTGTCCATTAGGTTACACAACAGAACATGTTTTCAACGTTTCTTATTGGACAAGTCTCCCCGTTTCAGTCAGTGTTCTTCAGTTTGGTGCATAATGAACACGGCCCAGATCTCGTGTATCACTCAGCGCTTCACCTGTAGACTAACCTGATAGCCGGCTATCTGTCTGGAAGCGACAGAGCCCATCCACATCAGAGAAGGCCCCCACCAGCCCAGGTATCATGTTGACCTGAGGAGATGACAGATTGGATCCAGTGGATCCAAAAGGCAACGAATGAAAGTTATTAGACTTGTTTGAAGTTGAGGCAAGAGGACAGCCAGGTCCCAGATCTGTTTGTGCTGTCTTGCCGACTTCTATAGACCATAGTACTAGCAACAAGCAGACCTGGGACCAGGCTTAGGATGGTCCTATGCGGTCTGATGTTATGGGATGTTAGTGTTATAGGAGGGTGTGTAAAGGAGAGAGGGAGAAGGGAATGTGATGTTTATGTTGGAGGTCACAGTGTGTTTTCCTGTCATGTTTGAACTGAGATCCACCATCTTAGGACAGAGCAATTTTCACTGAAATCTTTCTTGGAAGCCGGCTTCCAAAAATATTAGTCCCAGCTTCCAAAAATATTTTCTAGAAGAATCTCTGGGTGGATCTGATTATACATGGGACATTAGAAAGAAACTGGGGGTCGTTAGGGGATCAGGCTTCACTGCTGGGGCTTGAGGAGACAGTGTTACACCAATATGAAAACTACACAACCATCATAGCCATGTTGGTCAACATTCTGACATGGGGAAACATTCCCACATAAGTCACCAACGTTCCTGTACGAGACAACCTTCCAGTTGAGCATTCCCATACAGTGTGTGTGTAGCTGGTCTCACCCTCTGATGGGGCTGCAGATGGGAGAAGGACACTCTCCTCAGACAACTCTTCTCCGAACCTCTCAGACACACCAACAAACTCCACTCCACACTGCCACCTGGGAGTGAGGGAGAGGGGAAAAGGAGAGGGAACGAATAAGAGATCAGTGAGCATCTTGTACAAATAAATGAAGCTTTGAAACCATACCAAATACAGTGCTCCAACTGTGTGAGATAGAGAGAGAGAGAAATAGAAATAGACAGAGAGAGGCAGAGAGAAATGGAAATAACAGAAATTGAGAAAGAGAGAGAGAGAGAGAGAGAGAGCAGGGGGGAGAGAGAAAAAAACCATCTGGTAGCGATTGTACAGCCAGTATTTGGAGAGGGGAGGAAACGTGGTGGTGCTTTTGGCCAGGGCTGTTTTGGTCTCAGTGTTCTGAAGCATTGAGAATAGGAGGAAGTGACTTAACAGCTATTATGGCAGCCTAGAGATGAATGGATAGCAAGAACTTAACCTTTGTGTGTGTGTGTCTGTGTGTCTAAGTGTGTGTGTGTCTGTGTGTCTAAGTGTGTGTGTGTGTGTGTGTGTGTGTGTGTGTGTGTGTGTGTGTGTGTGTGTGTGTGTGTGTGTGTGTGTGTGTGTGTGTGTGTGTGTGTGTGTGTGTGTGTGTGTGTGTGTGTGTATATGTATATATACACCTACCTCTGTGCCTGTATACAGAGAGAGCTTAAGTGTGTGTCGTGTTCTTTGTAACCTATAATCATTGCTTTCAAGTCCTGCAACAGCTCCCATATGTCTGAGTTGACCCAGACCTTCAGAACAGCACGCACAAACACGCACACACACACACACACACACACACACACACACACACACACACACACACACACACACACACACACACAAACATGGAATTTAGTGATTTTAGCGGCAAGACCATTTGGCATTCAAGAGGTGCTCAATCTGCCAGGGCACCTAGGCCATCTGCTAGGGCACCTAGGCCATCTGCGAGAGCACCAAGGCCATCTGCTAGGGCACCAAGGCCATCTGCTAGGGCACCAAGGCCATCTGCTAGGGCACCTAGGCCATCTGCGAGAGCACCAAGGCCATCTGCTAGGGCACCTAGGCCATCTGCGAGAGCACCAAGGCCATCTGCTAGGGCACCTAGGCCATCTGCTAGGGCACCTAGGCCATCTGCGAGAGCACCTAGGCCATCTGCTAGGGCACCTAGGCCATCTGCGAGAGCACCTAGGCCATCTGCTAGGGCACCAAGGCCATCTGCGAGGGCACCAAGGCCATCTGCTAGGGCACCAAGGCCATCTGCTAGGGCACCTAGGCCATCTGCGAGAGCACCAAGGCCATCTGCTAGGGCACCTAGGCCATCTGCGAGAGCACCAAGGCCATCTGCTAGGGCATCTAGGCCACCTGCTAGGGCACCTAGGCCATCTGCGAGAGCACCTAGGCCATCTGCTAGGGCACCTAGGCCATCTGCGAGAGCACCTAGGCCATCTGCTAGGGCACCAAGGCCATCTGCTAGGGCACCTAGGCCATCTGCGAGAGCACCTAGGCCATCTGCTAGGGCACCTAGGCCATCTGCTAGGGCACCTAGGCCATCTGCTAGGGCACCTAGGCCATCTGTGAGAGCACCAAGGCCATCTGCTAGGGCACCTAGGCCATCTGCTAGGGCACCAAGGCCATCTGCTAGGGCACCTAGGCCATCTGCTAGGGCACCTAGGCCATCTGCGAGAGCACCAAGGTCATCTGCGAGAGCACCAAGGCCATCTGCTAGGGCACCAAGGCCATCTGCTAGGGCACCTAGGCCATCTGCTGGGGCACCAAGGCCATCTGCGAGAGCACCAAGGCCATCTGCTAGGGCACCTAGGCCATCTGCTAGGGCACCTAGGCCATCTGCGAGAGCACCAAGGCCATCTGCTAGGGCACCTAGGCCATCTGCGAGAGCACCTAGGCCATCTGCTAGGGCACCTAGGCCATCTGCTAGGGCACCTAGGCCATCTGCGAGAGCACCAAGGCCATCTGCTAGGGCACCTAGGCCATCTGCTAGGGCACCTAGGCCATCTGCTAGAGCACCTAGGCCATCTGCTAGGGCACCTAGGCCATCTGCTAGGGCACCTAGGCCATCTGCTAGAGCACCTAGGCCATCTGCTAGGGCACCTAGGCCATCTGCTAGGGCACCTAGGCCATCTGCTAGGGCACCTAGGCCATCTGCTAGAGCACCTAGGTCATCTGTTAGGGCACCTAGGCCATCTGCTAGGGCAGCTAGGCCATCTGCTAGGGCACCTAGGCCATCTGCTAGGGCACCTAGGCCATCTGCTAGGGCACAAAGGCCATCTGCTAGGGCACCTAGGCCATCTGCTAGGGCACCTAGGCCATCTGCTAGAGCACCTAGGCCATCTGCTAGGGCACCTAGGCCAACTGCTAGGGCACCTAGGCCATCTGCTAGGGCACCTAGGCCATCTGCCAGGGCACCTAGGCCATCTGCTAGGGCACCTAGGCCATCTGCTAGGGCACCTAGGCCATCTGCCAGGGCACCTAGGCCATCTGCTAGGGCACCTAGGCCATCTGCCAGGGCACCTAGGCCATCTGCTAGGGCACCTAGGCCATCTGCTAGGGCACCTAGGCCATCTGCTAGAGCACCTAGGCCATCTGCTAGGGCACCTAGGCCATCTGCTAGGGCACCTAGGCCATCTGCTAGGGCACCTAGGCCATCTGCTAGAGCACCTAGGTCATCTGTTAGGGCACCATGGCCATCTGCTAGGACACCTAGGCCATCTGCTAGGGCACCTAGGCCATCTGCTAGGGCACAAAGGCCATCTGCTAGGGCACCTAGGCCATCTGCTAGGGCACCTAGGCCATCTGCTAGAGCACCCCAGCCATCTGCTAGGGCACCTAGGCCATCTGCTAGGGCACCTAGGCCATCTGCTAGGGCACCTAGGCCATCTGCCAGGGCACCTAGGCCATCTGCTAGGGCACCTAGGCCATCTGCTAGGGCACCTAGGCCATCTGCCAGGGCACCTAGGCCATCTGCTAGGGCACCTAGGCCATCTGCCAGGGCACCTAGGCCATCTGCTAGGGCACAGAGGCCATCTGCTAGGGCACCTAAGCCATCTGCTAGGGCACAAAGGCCATTAACCAAAACAGCCAATGACATTTATTTAAAAAGGTTTATGTGTATGTCAATAATAAATAATTTGCCTACATGTGTAGGGGATAGCCTTAGGCTATCACCTGCATTGTCCAGATTGATGCTGACATGAGGGAGGCACCTGAAAATGTAACCATATTTTAAATGAGACTTTTAATTATATATTGATATATATCAGTGGAGGCTCCTCAGAGGATGAAGGGGTGGACCAACCTCCTCAGTGTAATTTCATAAAAATAAAAATAATGAAACATTAAAAAAGTCATAATTTGCAGGTAAACTCTCCTTCCAGACCCATATCAAAGTTAAATCTAGAATTGGCTTTCTATTTCGCAACAAAGCATCCTTCACTCATGCTGCCAAACATACCCTTGTAAAACTGACCATCCTACCAATCCTCGACTTTGGCGATGTCATTTACAAAATAGCCTCCAATACCCTACTCAACAAATTGGATGCAGTCTATCACAGTGCAATCCGTTTTGTCACCAAAGCCCCATATACTACCCACCATTGCGACCTGTACGCTCTCGTTGGCTGGCCCTCGCTTCATACTCGTCGCCAAACCCACTGGCTCCATGTCATCTACAAGACCCTGCTAGGTAAAGTCCCCCCTTATCTCAGCTCGCTGGTCACCATAGCATCTCCCACCTGTAGCACACGCTCCAGCAGGTATATCTCTCTAGTCACACCCAAAACCAATTCTTTCTTTGGCCGCCTCTCCTTCCAGTTCTCTGCTGCCAATGACTGGAACGAACTACAAAAAGCACTGAAACTGGAAACACTTATCTCCCTCACTAGCTTTAAGCACCAACTATCAGAGCAGCTCACAGATTACTGCACCTGTACATAGCCCACCTATAATATAGCCCAAACAACTACCTCTTTCCCTGCTGTATTTAATTAATTAATTTATTTTGCTCCTTTGCACCCCATTATTTTTATTTCTACTTTGCACATTCTTCCATTGCAAATCTACCATTCTTGTGTTTTACTTGCTGTATTGTATTTACTTTGCCACCATGGCCTTTGTTTTGCCTTTACCTCCCTTATCTCACCTCATTTGCTCACATCGTATATAGACTTGTTTATACTGTATTATTGACTGTATGTTTGTTTTGCTCCATGTGTAACTCTGTGTCATTGTATGTGTCAAACTGCTTTGCTTTATCTTGGCCAGGTCGCAATTGTAAATGAGAACTTGTTCTCAACTTGCCTACCTGGTTAAATAAAGGTGAAATAAATAAAATAAATAAAAAGGTAAAACTATACTAAATATATTAATATGTCACCAAATAATTGATTAAAATACACTGTTTTACAATGAAGGTGTACAGTAACTTCAACAGCAATGTCTGGGTTATCACCATGGTGTAGCCGGAAGACAGCTAGCTTCCATCCTCCTCTGGCTACATTGACTTCAATACAAAACCTAGGAGGCTTGTAGGCCTCACCCGCTTCCATAGACATACATGGTAATTATGACCCCTTCTGGAGGACGTCCTCCAACCAATCAAAGCTTTTGCAGTATGAACTCACATGTTGTCCATTCAATCATAGGATTAGGATCAGAGAATGAACATAGTGTGTTGCATTGGGATTGTGCCACAGAGCATTATGAGGGTTCTATGTGTTGAGAAGCTTGGTGGCATTGTTGGATAGAGATTGAGAGTGAAGAGTGATAGTTGAGCCTTTTTTGGATATTATTCAATTCAAATTCGTTTTTTTCAAATTACATGAGAGGTATATTATTTTTTTAAATATTGGTTTTAGAACTTTATTTTTGTGTCCAGTTAGTGCAATTTATTTAAATTTGCCTTGCTAACTTTAGTAGCAATTAGCAGTAGCTAGCTAGCTAGCAGCATGAGCATGCAGTTTTCTCTGCCAGAATGAATAACTCTACCAAATATGTTGTGAACTTTTTGTTGAAGAACCCCTTTCATTCTCTATGGTACACGGAAAAGGTGAGACTTAAAACCGAGGGTCGACCTCTGACTGAGATCAGTTTTATGAAGAAGGACGAAAAGGTGACAGAGTTCAATACCAACTGGTATCAAAAGTATAGCTGGTTAACAGGGAGCCTTTCATCAAGCCGCCTGTATTTCTGGCCTTGCCTGATTTTTGGAAAGTCTGAGCCTTGGTCGAAAGGTGGGTACAGTGACCTGAAGAACATTGATATTTCAGCTAAACAGCAAAACATAAGCAGGGAGCGTATAAATCCCCATATCAGACTCAAGTTTCTGGGAAAAAGCCGCATCGATATAATGTACGTATTCAAACTGTGCAACACAACGGGAAAGTAAGAAGAAACAGGGATGCACCAGCAAGTCTACTGTTCTGACTTGCTGGTGCACATTTAGCCTAGAGTCTGTTTTAGAAAAATGTTATCATCAAATATTGTAAAAGCTTTCATTGTCTGCTTATATCCCCCCTTTATTTATTCTACGGTTATGACTTGGTGTACAGGGAGAATACTGTAAGAATGGACCATGTTCTGAATTC
This sequence comes from Oncorhynchus masou masou, assembly GCF_036934945.1. NCBI lineage: Eukaryota > Metazoa > Chordata > Actinopteri > Salmoniformes > Salmonidae > Oncorhynchus > Oncorhynchus masou. The sequence continues at coordinate 14,898,712 of NC_088237.1, forward strand.
TGTCGCTGTACATTTCAAAAGTGCTGAACAAATAGTTCTATTAACTACATCCGTCCTAGCTCGCTCATTAATGTCTTAATCGAGATTACGGATGGCCTCTTATCCGCCCTTCGTAGTACCATACTTTGTGCATCTCAATTGTCAGTAGAAACCACTTTTTTTTTTAAAGCAAGTCAGCCATATCAGCTATGTTTTTTTAAAAGGCGGTACATTTTGTTGAATGAACTGTTTCGCTGCCAGACAAGGCTCCGCTGATAACCAGGTGTAGTAGTGGTAAGGTGTTGCAACTGGTGTTGGGACAGCTTTATGTAGGCCCTAACAGTTTGTGGGCACCATTTGACACCGTTATAGTGCAATTAATGTATTGTTTAGTGTTGTGTTGTGGCTTTGCTGGCATTCATCGAAAACATTTTGGGGGCAGTTTGCCCCACCAAGATGTACATGCTAAAATCGCCACTGCCAATATAATATGTCAACTTTTGAACTAGGGTGGATAGTAGATTAACATAGGGTAGTGTTTTTGCTGTTCCTTAGAACTACTCATCTTGTTGGCTGACGAAAAAGAACATCTTCAATATGCGCCTCGGAATTTGATAAGAAGAACGCGCGCTGTTGCATCCGCAATTTGTCTGTCTTCACTTGTAGCCTACTTTGGATCTGTGATACCTGTGAGAAGGACCCTTTCACGGGCATTGACTAATAAGAATTTAGATACCTGAGAGAGTCATGTGAGTGATTGGTGCTTCTGAGTAGGCTATGGCGATTGGCAGCCGGGAGAAAGGAATTCTAATTATTATATTCAGCCCAAGGGCACAACGGCCACTTTGGCCACAAGGGATACATTTTCTGCCTAACAAGGGGGCATCAACAGCCATGGCCACCGATGCCATCGGGGAATTCTGACCCACAAGCACGCACAGTCTGCTGGGAGACTGAAATGGCCCTCAGAGAAAACAACAGTAACAGTAAAAGCCAATCTCTGTCTCTCTGTTTGGGTTGGTTTGAGTAAACAGGAAATGATTGGCTCCCTCTAATCTGATGCATTCGACCCAATAACAGACTAATACAATTAGGGCTCATTAAATTAAAGATCTGGACTCTTTCTTCCAGGAACCCTACACTTTTATTCCAGTACGCTCCAGTTTTTAAGCCCCGATGTAGATCGGACAAATCCATTATATGGGAGACTGGGCTGGAATTTTCTGTCACACACACAGCCTACCTTGGCAATGACACAGGCAGTGTCCCAATATTGTTAAATTGCCCCATTCCTTGTCTCCTTTATAAGCAAAGGGAAAGGCATATCCCAATACTCTTAAACATTCCCCATTCCTTCTCTCCTCTTTCCATCATAAATACGCACACGTGCAAGGACTGAATATGACGCTTTTATGGGACACTTTTAGGACACTGTCCTAAAGACATTTACCAGGCCCATGCTATTCAGTTTCTGGGCTGGTAAAGTCATTAAGGGTGTTGCTGTTTACCTAACGATTTGCTGGGTTCTTTGATCATGATGACCAGGGCCCCCGTGTGGTCTACAGGCTGATCTGTCAATCATCACACTGATGGGGTGAGTGACAGCTGGGCATTCTGACTCACAGAGCCTGACCCCTGGGACCTGGCAATACTCTCCTCTGGATAGTAAACCCCAGGAGACACACACACACACACACACACGCACACACATACTTAGAGGCACGTGCACACACACTGAAACACAAATGTGTGTACACACACACACAGCTAGTCCTTGGGACTATCCTTACGAGTAGAGCAGTGATTTATGACCCTGAATGAAAAGGGTAGTTTAAACATCTGGTCTCCTATAAGTGTCCCCTCTCCATCGCTCTCTCCCCCTCTACCTTCCAGCTGAACTATTCACATGGCACTTCTGTGCTGAGCATCAAGGATTTTCCAGTAGCGTCCTTCACTGGAAAATCCTGAAATAAAGCGAGAAGGAAATCTTGCCTTATTCCTCACAGTCTTTTTCTGCAATAAATCAACCTCATTTTGTCTGACTGAAATGGGTGTGTATAGTCGAAGGCGGTGTCGGCAGAAGGGAGGATAGTGAGCAAACAGCTCCACCCTCCAGGACAGTAAACCCAGCAGGGGGTGCAGACCAGGCTTTATAGTTGTTAACCCTTTAACCTCTTCCCACCCACCTGCCTGGCCAGAGCAGCAGGGCTTTCTCAAACACACACCTCTGTTAACCCTGCTCTAATGCCTGTCTGTACGTCATCAGTGACTGGAATATGGCCGTGCGCGTGTGTGTGTATGCGCGCAAGTCACTTGCCTGGGGACAAATAGCTAGGGAATGAAGCCCTTGTGTGTATACTTCCTTCTCCTCACTTTACGAGGCGAAGTACATGTACATGGAATAAGTGAATAAATGTTTGTGTATGTGTGCAGGCACAGACTGTACCGTACAGTAGTATACTTATGTTATTTATCTATTTATCTATCAACTTCTACCTCTCTGGGACCCTTTCCACCCATTCCTTGCCTCTCATCCCTCTCCTCGATCCCTCCCTCGCTCTTTGCTTCTCTCCACCCATCCTTCCTTCCCCACTGCTTCCATCTAATCTGTAAAACCTGCTCACCTCTCTTCATTTTACCCTAATCTCTCCATTTTACCCTAATCCCTCCCTCCCTCCCTCTCTCCATCCCTCCCTCCCTCTCTCCATCACTCCCTCCCTCCCTCCCTCTCTCCATCCCTCCCTCCCTCTCTCCCTCCCTCCCTCCCTCTCTCCCACCCTCTCTCCATCCCTCCCTCCCTCCATCCCTCGCTCCATCCCTCACTCCCTCCCTCCCTCCATCTCACCGTTGTCGTGTCTCAGGGCGGTGTTGGTCTCGGCGTATCGGGACAGGCTGACCTCGTAGCCTCGCTGCTCCAGGATCCGCTGGAACAGCTGGACCTCCGTATCCGTGGCTACGTGCTGACCCGTCAACACCACGGCTTGTGTGACCCGCCCAGCCTGGTTCTGAATGGACCCCTTGACCCGAGGAGGGAAAGATGGATGTCAACATCAACACATAGAGAGGTCACTTCAACCACCAAACAACTTGCTGTATATTTATAAGCAATACAAACAAAGACCATACAGACAGTCCATGAAGCCAAGACGGATCATTTCCTGGCAATTCATATGGAACGTTTTCTAATTTCAATCCTATTTGTATTACAGGCACTTAAACAATGCCACCATAAATGATTGAAACGGGCATCAAAACAGTGAACAGAACAGCCCTAGAGCACTAGGGAGTAGAGCCTGAGCCAAACACGCTTAAACCCTTAGCGAGCGAGAGAGAAACCAGTTGTGAAGAGTTAGGCTGACAGAGACACATGAAAGCTCTGTAGCTGCTCAGCTCACTCTGTTTACACAACTCTGGGTTGGATACGCTGGATAAGGATAGCAGCAGGATCAAACCGTCATGGCTGGGGCAGGGGTGAAGGTAGGGAGGGGAGGGGAGATGGAGGGTAGGAGAGAGGGAGAAAAAGTTAATCTCCTTTGGTAAGGAGAGGGAGGGCAGTTTTCACTATATCATTTCTGAAGTAGACAGACTTTTCTTTCAGAACTGTTCGCCCCCCCTCTCCGTTGCCTGATAATTCATTTGTATCTCTATCAAGTCTCTTCCTCTCTCTTATCCCTTGCTCCTTTTCATTTGAATCTCTCTCTTCAATCTTTCTATCTCTCTTGCTCTCCATTTGTCCACCCCGCTCTCTCTCTTCTCCCTTTAAATCACTCGCTCCAGTCTCTCTCTAAACCATTCCTGTCCAGTCTCTCTATTTTCTCTCTTTCATTCCTCTCGTTCTTCCGAGGCCTGTGGTAGCGTGGCCTGTAAACGTTTCCATCTGAGAGCTGCAGGACACATCAGAGGGAATGTCACAAGACCCCCATAACTACAACCAGTCTCTCTCTCTCTCTCTCTCTCTCTCTCTCTCTCTCTCTCTCTCTCTCTCTCTCTCTCTCTCTCTCTCCACTCCCATCCTCCTCCAACCAGCTACGCAGAATCCTTTCCACCCTCCAATACACCCACACCCACAGCGCCCTCCTCTCTCCAACCTCCAATCAACACACACCCACAGCCCCCCTCCTCTCTCCACCCTCCAATACACACGCTCCCTCCTCCATCCTCTTTTCCCCCAGATACTAATCTCAAACATGCAATTATTCTACAGTGCTCATCCTGCTGCCTCCCTGCCTGCCAATCCGCCATGGCCCAGTTCAGACACAAACATTATTATTTCATTAGGAGATTCCACCAAATTGTTAGCCTACGCCTAGAACTAGACCTCTTTCTGTCCTCTTCAATTTTTCTTCCTCTCCCTTGCTCCCTTTCTCCCTGAGTAATAACAAATACACTCCATCACCCCTTCCTCTCCCCTCTTCTTCCTCTAGCAAGGAAGGAGCGAGTTTACAGTTGGCCCATAACACAGAGTGAAATATTAGAATAATATTACCTTGATAAGCGGGGAATCGAATCAAGGTGTTTATACAACAGAGGCAATCCTCTGAACAATGCACCTTCAATATAATCTGCAGCCGAGAGGGACTCATATTAAACACACTCATAAACAGTTTATTTGGCAGAGTGAGGGAGAACCACTGCTGGGGAAATTATGTTTGTATTGATTATACTGCTTTGGTATACACAGCACACAGCCATGAGCTCAGGTTAACCTAGGAAATTGCTTCCACTTTTTAATTTGGTTACTGATTTGATGAGCAAAGAAGTTTTTAATCAATACTGCATAATTCCTCTTTGCACGTACTGAAATAGTGTTGTGAATACAGACGATTGATGATGTCTTAAAAGTTGAGTTCTCCAATGGTAAACAAACTATTTACTAATGGTTTATAATGAGTTTACAAGCAGCCCTTAAAATGAAGAGTTCTCCATGTTTTCTAAAATGGCCTAATCTGCCAGTGCTGACATCACAAACGAGAAAAAAACCTGACCCCGCCCCTCATCCCCATAATGACCCTGTGACGGACAGTGGAGCACCTCCAGCTGTCAGAGGTGCAGTATGATTGAGTGTACAGTAGTTAGTATGTGTTGAATCCCAGTATCCCACATTTAGTCATATATTAATAGACCTGCTATCTTTAACAGTCCTGGCTGACTGGGCCCGACCTATGATCCTTCCCAACAGGTCACACTCTCTGGTCCTTCTAGTGGTTAGAGCGTTGGGCCAGTAACCGAAAGGTAAAAATCTGTCGTTCTGCTCCTGAGCAAGACAGTTAACCCACTGTTCCCCGGGCACTGAAGATGTGGATGTCAAAATTAGGCAGCCCCCCACACCTCTTTGATTCAGAGACACATTTCAGTTGAAGGCATTCAGTTGTACAACTGACTAGGTATCCCTCCCACCCCATGGCAAACCCCAGGCCATAGCCGCGGGAATTAGGGGTGCTGAGGGTGCTGCAGCACCCCCTGAAAAATCTGAATTAAAACATTTGGCACCAAAATGGACAGCAACCCCTCCCTCAAACTGCTTCCAGTGGCCCCTGACACTCTCCTGGCAGCATATGGTTATGGTGAACATAGTCACCTTAACCCCCTCGCTCCAGTCCAGTTGATGAAGACCCATACAGACAGTACGTGAACACACTACCAAACCAATTGTGCCGCTAAACTTGACCCCAGACCACAAGAATTCAACATCATCCACATCCTCCCCCAAATGCATTACTCAATACAGTTTATTGGCTTGAATATGACGTACAGCCAGGTTATGGCCCACATTCTCTGCCACCACTGCTGAAATATGAACGCAACATGTGATGTCACAGCAGTGTTTGTGGAAGGTCACATGTGAACTGGGTGGTGCCATGCTCTGGGTTGGTTTCCAGACATTTGAACCCCAACCTTCCACTACAATAGTAACTACACTGACACTATTAGTAAATATGGGGAAAGACAGCTATCAATGGACTGAGACTACTACAATAGTTATGAGTGATACACATGATCTCAGCAGCCCATACAAATCAAAGCATTTCCATATGACGTGAAAAGTCAACCCACATAAACCTCCCCTGGGTTCACTTCACATACCACATCCAGTGTGTGATAGTTAGCCCTCTAAGTTGGGTTTGTTAACCGTGTGCTATAATGACCATGTTTCCCTCCATCCGTGGAGAGACAGAGGAATGCAGAGGGTTAATGGGCCTTGCACTCGTTGAGAAGGAAAATAAATGTGTGAAAGTTTAGCTGTCTGGGGAGAGGGAGGAGAGAGAGGGGGAGAGAGGAAGAGAGGGAGAGATGGGGAATTAGGGGACAGGAGGGCGAGCCAAAAGGAGAGAGGCCTGTTTGTGTGAGACTGAAGGGGAGTCTGGAGAAGCCGGGGCTGGCTGTATAAGCCCTGGTTCTGGCCCTGTCTCTGTTAGTATTCATCTGGGTCTGGTGGGCCTGTTTGGTCATGCACTACCATGCTGCTTCTCTCCTTAGTTACTGGTGAAGGATCTGCCAAGGAGGCTTTTCTTGTGTTCTCTACTTCTCTCTTTTATTCTCACAGTCATTCTCTCCCTGCCTCCATTTCTCATCCCTCACTCTTTTCTTCATTCACCCCCTCTGACCCTCTGTCAAAATATCCATTTGAGCCCTTCTTCGACCCGCCTTTCTGGCTCTCTTTCCCACTCTCTCCTTCCATCCCTAACCTTCTCTCTCGGTGACAGGATGTGGCTTAGTCTTACCACTGGCTCCATGGGTAGAGTTCAGTGTGTCTGAGAGGCCCAGGGTTATAAATACTCCCATCTCAGCCATGCACACAGAGACAGACAGAGAAACAGATATACAGCCCACTGGCAATATATAGACACCCCTTCCATGACTCATATCACCCAGTCACATCCAAGGCCAAACACCCATATGCAGGTGGTCTGAAAAATGCATTTCCCCCTATCCCATATAAGTCACATTCAGTACATCGAGTAAGACATCTTGTTCTAAGTTGAGAGCAGTCAAAACAAATCAGAAAGTCATCATTCAATCACAACAAATGCACATTTTACATAAACAAATAAGTAGTTGAAACATAACCGAAAGCTACATGCATAATGAATCAATGTACCCACTTTAAACATGTATCCAGAGGGAACTTGAGCATACTTCCTTATTACCGCGTAACCTTGCAAACAATACCTCCTATTCTATACTCACAGTTTAAATACCGACAAGGCAAATATAAACATAGACCTACACTGGCTGGCTACTAAACATCCAATTCCATAGACTAGTGAAGCATGCAAGGATCAGACATTTACAATACAGACCTCGGACCAGAACTATGGGTACACATTGGGGACATACTGTACATGCTCTTAAAACTGCCCTTCTATACTGTAAAGTAATACACACATCAGACAGGTGGGGTGAGCTGTCTAAAATAATCTCCACTTCCAAGTATTTGTCTCCATCCTTCCTCAGTACAGTAATATGGTGCAGGGGTCTCCATCCTTCCCCAGTACAGTAATATGGTGCAGGTGTCTCCATCCTTCCTCAGTACAGTAATATGGTGCAGGTGTCTCCATCCTTCCTCAGTACAGTAATATGGTGCAGGTGCCTCCATCCTTCCTCAGTACAGTAATATGGTGCAGGTGTCTCCATCCTTCCTCAGTACAGTAATATGGTGCAGGTGTCTCCATCCTTCCTCAGTACAGTAATATGGTGCAGGGGTCTCCATCCTTCATCAGTACAGTAATATGGTGCAGGTGTCTCCATCCTTCATCAGTACAGTAATATGGTGCAGGTGCCTCCATCCTTCCTCAGTACAGTAATATGGTGCAGGTGTCTCCATCCTTCCTCAGTACAGTAATATGGTGCAGGGGTCTCCATCCTTCCCCAGTACAGTAATATGGTGCAGGGGTCTCCATCCTTCCCCAGTACAGTAATATGGTGCAGGTGTCTCCATCCTTCCTCAGTACAGTAATATGGTGCAGGGGTCTCCATCCTTCCTCAGTACAGTAATATGGTGCAGGGGTCTCCATCCTTCCTCAGTACAGTAATATGGTGCAGGTGTCTCCATCCTTCCTCAGTACAGTAATATGGTGCATGTGTCTCCATCCTTCCTCAGTACAGTAATATGGTGCAGGTGTCTCCATCCTTCCTCAGTACAGTAATATGGTGCAGGTGACTCCATCCTTCCTCAGTACAGTAATATGGTGCAGGTGACTCCATCCTTCCTCAGTACAGTAATATGGTGCAGGGGTCTCCATCCTTCCTCAGTACAGTAATATGGTGCAGGGGTCTCCATCCTTCATCAGTACAGTAATATGGTGCAGGTGTCTCCATCCTTCATCAGTACAGTAATATGGTGCAGGGGATTCCATCCTTCATCAGTACAGTAATATGGTGCAGGGGTCTCCATCCTTCATCAGTACAGTAATATGGTGCAGGTGTCTCCATCCTTCCTCAGTACAGTAATATGGTGCAGGTGACTCCATCCTTCCTCAGTACAGTAATATGGTGCAGGTGACTCCATCCTTCCTCAGTACAGTAATATGGTGCAGGGGTCTCCATCCTTCCTCAGTACAGTAATATGGTGCAGGGGTCTCCATCCTTCATCAGTACAGTAATATGGTGCAGGTGTCTCCATCCTTCATCAGTACAGTAATATGGTGCAGGGGATTCCATCCTTCATCAGTACAGTAATATGGTGCAGGGGTCTCCATCCTTCATCAGTACAGTAATATGGTGCAGGTGTCTCCATCCTAAAACAGTACAGTAATATGGTGCAGGGGTCTCCATCCTTCCCCAGTACAGTAATATGGTGCAGGGGTCTCCATCCTTCCTCAGTACAGTAATATGGTGCAGGTGTCTCCATCCTTCCTCAGTACAGTAATATGGTGCAGGGGTCTCCATCCTTCATCAGTACAGTAATATGGTGCAGGGGTCTCCATCCTTCATCAGTACAGTAATATGGTGCAGGTGTCTCCATCCTTCCCCGGTACAGTAATATGGTGCAGGTGCCTCCATCCTTCCTCAGTACAGTAATATGGTGCAGGGGTCTCCATCCTTCATCAGTACAGTAATATGGTGCAGGGGATTCCATCCTTCCTCAGTACAGTAATATGGTGCAGGGGTCTCCATCCTTCATCAGTACAGTAATATGGTGCAGGGGTCTCCATCCTTCATCAGTACAGTAATATGGTGCAGGGGTCTCCATCCTTCCTCAGTACAGTAATATGGTGCAGGGGTCTCCATCCTTCCTCAGTACAGTAATATGGTGCAGGGGATTCCATCCTTCATCAGTACAGTAATATGGTGCAGGGGATTCCATCCTTCCTCAGTACAGTAATATGGTGCAGGGGTCTCCATCCTTCATCAGTACAGTAATATGGTGCAGGGGTCTCCATCCTTCCTCAGTACAGTAATATGGTGCAGGTGTCTCCATCCTTCCCCGGTACAGTAATATGGTGCAGGTGCCTCCATCCTTCCTCAGTACAGTAATATGGTGCAGGGGTCTCCATCCTTCATCAGTACAGTAATATGGTGCAGGTGCCTCCATCCTTCATCAGTACAGTAATATGGTGCAGGGGTCTCCATCCTTCATCAGTACAGTAATATGGTGCAGGTGACTCCATCCTTCATCAGTACAGTAATATGGTGCAGGTGACTCCATCCTTCATCAGTACAGTAATATGGTGCATGTGCCTCCATCCTTCCTCAGTACAGTAATATGGTGCATGTGTCTCCGTCCTTCCTCAGTACAGTAATATGGTGCAGGTGACTCCATCCTTCATCAGTACAGTAATATGGTGCATGTGTCTCCATCCTTCCTCAGTACAGTAATATGGTGCATGTGCCTCCATCCTTCATCAGTACAGTAATATGGTGCAGGGGACTCCATCCTTCCTCAGTACAGTAATATGGTGCAGGTGTCTCCATCCTTCCTCAGTACAGTAATATGGTGCAGGGGTCTCCGTCCTTCCTCAGTACAGTAATATGGTGCAGGTGTCTCCATCCTTCCTCAGTACAGTAATATGGTGCATGTGCCTCCATCCTTCATCAGTACAGTAATATGGTGCAGGGGACTCCATCCTTCCTCAGTACAGTAATATGGTGCAGGGGTCTCCATCCTTCCTCAGTACAGTAATATGGTGCAGGGGTCTCCGTCCTTCCTCAGTACAGTAATATGGTGCAGGTGACTCCATCCTTCCTCGGTACAGTAATATGGTGCAGGTGCCTCCATCCTTCATCAGTACAGTAATATGGTGTAGGTGTCTCCATCCTTCCTCAGTACAGTAATATGGTGCAGGGGTCTCCGTCCTTCCTCAGTACAGTAATATGGTGCAGGTGCCTCCATCCTTCATCAGTACAGTAATATGGTGCAGGGGTCTCCATCCTTCCTCAGTACAGTAATATGGTGCAGGGGTCTCCATCCTTCCTCAGTACAGTAATATGGTGCAGGTGTCTCCGTCCTTCATCAGTACAGTAATATGGTGCAGGGGTCTCCATCCTTCATCAGTACAGTAATATGGTGCAGGGGTCTCCATCCTTCCTCAGTACAGTAATATGGTGCAGGGGTCTCCATCCTTCATCAGTACAGTAATATGGTGCAGGTGACTCCATCCTTCCTCAGTACAGTAATATGGTGCAGGGGTCTCCATCCTTCCTCAGTACAGTAATATGGTGCAGGTGACTCCATCCTTCATCAGTACAGTAATATGGTGCATGTGTCTCCATCCTTCATCAGTACAGTAATATGGTGCAGGGGTCTCCATCCTTCATCAGTACAGTAATATGGTGCATGTGTCTCCATCCTTCATCAGTACAGTAATATGGTGCAGGTGACTCCATCCTTCCTCAGTACAGTAATATGGTGCATGTGTCTCCATCCTTCATCAGTACAGTAATATGGTGCAGGTGCCTCCATCCTTCATCAGTACAGTAATATGGTGCAGGTGTCTCCATCCTTCCTCAGTACAGTAATATGGTGCAGGGGTCTCCATCCTTCATCAGTACAGTAATATGGTGCATGTGTCTCCATCCTTCCTCAGTACAGTAATATGGTGCAGGGGTCTCCATCCTTCCTCAGTACAGTAATATGGTGCAGGTGTCTCCGTCCTTCCTCAGTACAGTAATATGGTGCAGGGGTCTCCATCCTTCATCAGTACAGTAATATGGTGCAGGGGTCTCCATCCTTCATCAGTACAGTAATATGGTGCAGGGGTCTCCATCCTTCATCAGTACAGTAATATGGTGCAGGTGTCTCCATCCTTCCTCAGTACAGTAATATGGTGCAGGGGTCTCCATCCTTCCTCAGTACAGTAATATGGTGCATGTGTCTCCATCCTTCCTCAGTACAGTAATATGGTGCATGTGTCTCCGTCCTTCCTCAGTACAGTAATATGGTGCATGTGTCTCCGTCCTTCCTCAGTACAGTAATATGGTGCAGGTGTCTCCATCCTTCATCAGTACAGTAATATGGTGCAGGTGACTCCATCCTTCCTCAGTACAGTAATATGGTGCAGGTGTCTCCGTCCTTCATCAGTACAGTTATATGGTGCAGGGGTCTCCATCCTTCATCAGTACAGTAATATGGTGCAGGTGCCTCCATCCTTCATCAGTACAGTAATATGGTGCAGGTGACTCCATCCTTCCTCAGTACAGTAATATGGTGCAGGTGTCTCCATCCTTCATCAGTACAGTAATATGGTGCAGGTGCCTCCATCCTTCATCAGTACAGTAATATGGTGCAGGGGTCTCCATCCTTCCTCAGTACAGTAATATGGTGCAGGTGCCTCCATCCTTCATCAGTACAGTTATATGGTGCAGGGGTCTCCATCCTTCCTCAGTACAGTAATATGGTGCAGGTGTCTCCATCCTTCCTCAGTACAGTAATATGGTGCAGGTGACTCCATCCTTCCTCAGTACAGTAATATGGTGCAGGTGTCTCCATCCTTCATCAGTACAGTAATATGGTGCAGGTGCCTCCATCCTTCATCAGTACAGTAATATGGTGCAGGGGTCTCCATCCTTCCTCAGTACAGTAATATGGTGCAGGTGCCTCCATCCTTCCTCAGTACAGTAATATGGTGCAGGTGACTCCAAGCCTTCATCAACTGAGGAGTTTCCTTCATATGCTACCACTTCTATGGCTGCTAGCAGTCCATTCAATTTAGATGAGTGATAATTTAGAAAAGGTACCAAGTAGAGGACTAATTAACTGTATTGGGACCAAGCCATTAGAGTACACCAGGGGAGGCTCCTCAGAGGAGGAAGGGAATGACCATCCTCCTCAGTGAACAACATAAAGATAAAAATTGTATTTTTTTTAGATAAAACTATACAAAATAGAATCACATGTCACCAAATAATTGATTAAAACACTATTTTGTAATGGTCTTCAGTAGTCTCAACATCACTCTGTAGAGTAGCACCATGGTGTAGCCGGCGGACAGCTAGCTTCCGTCCTCCTCTGGGTACTTTGACTTCAAAACAAAACCTAGGAGGCTCATGGTTCTCACCCCCTTCCATAGACATACATAGTAAGTATGACAACTTCTGGAGGACGTCCTACAACCTATCAGAGATCTTGCAGCATGAACTGACATGTTGTCCACCCAATCAAAGGAACAGAGAATGAATCTAGTACTGAAAGCATAAGCTACAGCTAGCTAGCACTGCAGTGCATAAAATATGGTGAGTCATTGCCTCAAAGAGAGAGAAAGATAATAGTTGAACAGTTTTGAACAAATACATTTCTTCCAAAATGAAGGAGATGCGAGAGAGAAATTGAGAGAGATTGTAATTTTCACTTAATTGGTTAGGTCAGGGTGTGACTAGGGTGGGCAATCTATGTTTTCTATTTCTTTGTTGGCCTGGTATGGTTCCCAATCAGAGGCAGCTGTCTATCGTTGTTTCTGAGTGAGGATCATATTTAGGCAGCCTTTTCCCACCTGTTGTTTGTGGGATCTTGTTTTTGTGTAGCTGCCTGTGAGCAGCCCAGAACGTCACGTTTCCTTCTGTAATTGTTTTTGGTGAGTTGCATATTTATTAAACATGTGGAACTCTAAGTATGCTGCACCTTGGTCCATTCATTCCAACGAACGTGACACTTACTTAGCTAGCAAATGCAGCTATCTAGTTTAGCCTACTCAAACACCCTGCTCAAACAGAGGTATGCTATGTTAGCTAGCTGGCTATGACTATCCAACACAACACTGGAACAGTTCCAAGTCAAGGTTAGTTTTTTAAAACTAATTTATTGCAACAGACGCCGACCGGTGTAAGTGCTAAACTACTTACTGACTGTACTCTAACGTTACAGCATGATTGCAGCGGGTTTACGAACGCGTTAGTTCTATTAGCTATGATGACTATGATGTTACTTTAGCTAATATGGTGACAATGATGTAGGATGTGTGTAACCATTATGATATGGTTTGGCTTGGAAAGTTTTTGTGCCTGGTCACATACAGCTGATATGTTGGGCATTAAAGTCGACAAGCGAAGGGAAAAGGTGAGAGGAGGAGAGTGCATAGATGCGAGAAGGAGTACAACGTGGCTGCTATGAAAGTGAACTGTGTTTACATGACTCCCTGACCCTACCATCCCAGCACCCTAACTGACTCACTGACCATACCATCCCAGCACCCTAACTGCCTCCCTGACCCTACCATCCCAGAACCCTAACTGACTCCCTGACCCTACCATCCCAGCACCCTAACTGACTCCCTGACCCTACCTTCCCAGCACCCTAACTGACTCCCTGACCCTACCATCCCAGAACCCTAACTGACTCTCTGACCCTACCTTCCCAGCACCCTAACTGACTCCCTGACCCTACCATCCCAGCACCCTAACTGACTCCCTGACCCTACCATCCCAGCGCCCTAACTGACTCCCTGACCCTACCTGTGACCTTCTCCAAGCTTAGAGAGTCTGGTTAGTGCCAGTGGTCAAATGCTGGAACCTTCTCCCATACACACTTTCAGCCAATCAGTGTCAAAGAAGCAGACAAGCATCCAGATCTTTCTGGCAGGGGTTCCACTCTGAACACCACCAAACGTGCTCCACACATATGTGGGGAGTTTGAATGCCGCTCTGATGGGAGTAGCAGTGCCATTGAATCATAGCGTGTATGTGTGTGCGAGTGAGGCTGTGTTCCATGGCTTTCTGATCTCTGATTCTGCTCTGTTCCTGCCTCCTGCCCTGGGACTGAATGGGTCTGTCAGGGTCTGGAAGAAACTCAAAGGGAATAAAGTGCTGGAGGATCACATTCCGTAGCGCTGATCTAACACTTCCTACTTGCCTACTGCTGGAGCACTCACCCCGCTAGCACCCCTGGAAAGCCTGGGACAGCCATACACAGGTGCTAACTGCATACACACGCACATGGACACACACTCACACACACACATTGCAAACCTATAACACCAACACCCTTGCCAAAATGCCCCATCCCTAACAACTCTCCAGCAATTCCAATCACCATCCTGCCCCAGACAGTCACAAATACTGAACACCCCATACACACAGTGTGAAGCTAGTCAGTATGACATGCCACAGAGGGTAACAGGCACAAACACTACAGTGACAGGGCTTTTGTAACGATGGCTCTCGACATGCCAACAATCAAACTGCCCCAGTCACACTCAATATCAACTATGACAGAGTCCTTTGACTATTATGAGAGGGGAAATAAAGGCAATGTAATGGCTCAGGCGTCAAACTTCTGATTCACAATAAGTCCAACATTCAGAACTGTTAGGGTTGTTTCGAGAACTCGGAGTTGCACTCAACAGCTAAACTGAGGCAGTGTGTCTGTGGTGTATAACACATTTGGCTGTGACAGCTCGATTTCCCTCTGTCAACCACATAGTCAACAAGTCCAACAGACTGCCTGTCTCTGTCTGTCTCCCTCTCAATATCTCTCAACACTATCCCTCCTTCCCCCCCACTCTCCTTGTTTATTTATTATTTTCTTCCTCTCTAAGGGGCCATGACAACTGTTCCAGGAACAATTTCCAAATTTAACCCATAATGGTAAAAGTTAGAAGTGGGTAAGTAGAGCTGATCTAGAATCAGTTATTAGAGGTAGATGGTAACCAGAGAGCTGTGTGGTGACCTGAGGTACTAGCAGCTGATTTGTGATCTATGGCAGCGGTCAATCTTGTCTGAATACAACACACACTTTCTGAAAGACTGAAAAGCAAACACAGTAACTGTGGGATTACCAGAAAATACTCTCACAATTACAGAGCAGTCTGTCATCCAATTGTGTTACCCACATGCACCTATGACACACACACACACACATATGCACAAACACACACTGTTAGTCTTTGTCACACACTCATACACACGCTCTAGCTAGCCCATACAATGTCAAGCAAAGCTATAATGGTCAAGGCGTAGGCCACATTTGAGGCAGCTGGGTAATAAATACATTTAAATCCCTCATGTTTGGTTTACCTCAGATTATGTCAGCTGTCATTTTATGGATGCATGAGAGCTGTCAAAGGATGGCTTATCCAACTTGATTAATGGCAGAACTTTTAGGCTATATCAGGGAACACTTTCAGACAACGAATCACTTAAAATAACCCGGAAAATTGATATGCAACCTTGTTTTTCTAAAGGTTCATACAGGTGTCAATCATCTGTGGAGCGAAGAGCTCGCATTAAATAAATAAAGCTGCACCCGGGATACTTCTAGAGCACATGGCATGTCCAGCTGACCAATGGGCATTGAGCCTCGAGCTCCTAGCAAGCTCATCTAAATACCTCAACACTAATATCCATAGCAAAAAAACGGTTCACTATTCTTAAGCAGTTTACGATACTTGTTAGTTATATAGGCTGACAACTAAATGAAAATAGGCCCAACCTGCTAGTTATATAGGCTAAGCCAAGGAGTCAGCATCAAATCATTTTGTTGTTAGGTTTGAAGCTAAGGTTGTTGCTCATTAAAGTTAATGAAACTCTGACGGTGTTTTGAGCCCAAAGACAAAACACAGGCTGCATAGGGAGGCATACAACCATTGCATGCAACTAACACAGCACGGTGTAAAGAAAGCCTATACCCATGTGTTTTGATGATGAAATTGCCTTTCCCATTGTGGGATGGAACAAAGCTTATCCTTGAATCTTCAATATTCAAGGTTCAAGTAGGCTACCTAAAGCACTGGACAAACATTGTACAATAGACAAGTGCAATTCTATCATAAACCCACTTACATATCTGTCCCTCTCCAAAGCCTCCAGGGTAGAAATAAGCCTCGCAGGGTCCTGCAGAAGTTCATCAAATACTTCCAACGCTTCAGTCATCGTTGACTTGTTGCGTTCGTCAGCCGCAGGTGGGTCGCCTTTGAACCGACTCCGTGCCACCATCAGGGTCTGGTAGAAAAGACACGCCGCGAACCCTAAGAGCAATAACCGTCCGGAGCAATACCTGCGGCGGAGCGTCCAGAGCCGCCGAAGAAACATTCCCGTTTCACTTCCAACTTTGCTGGCAGAAGAATAAAGGCATACCATGAGGGAAGATATTTAGCCTATTTCTTCTCCGCGTCCCACTCAGACCTCACACCACTCTGGCCGCTCTCCCCGCCGGATAGAAGGAACACAGAGCAGCGGCGCTATCTGTAGAAACACGCACTTCAGGAATACACAAAGACCTGTAAACATTGTGCCGCATTTTATCTTTCAAATATGACCTGGTTGGTATTTCAGAGGGGGGTCCACGGTGTCCAAGAATCGTCACTATGACAAACTCGAGTGATCATTTTGAGCTGGCACAAACAAACAAAACCTTTTCCCCAACGTTGTTATTCCGTTATTCATGAGAATTAAGTTAGATCAGTGAGCCACAGTCCAACTATCACATCCTTGAACACTGGAGTTCCGAGAGAGATGGGGAAAGTTTCCCCTTTCGCTTCCTTTGGGGAAGAGTGCCCCTCAGATCATTAAAAACATTCTCGAGAAGCAGAACATCATAGATCAGACTCTGCTACTGCGCGCTGTCAGAAAACTGCCATTCCCATCCACAACCAAAGGCACAACGCATGAAAACATCCCGTCAGACACAGATAGAGCCAAACTGAAGTTAGAAAAATGAAGAACTTCGCCAAGACTTCAGACCCTGAAATAGGTTACAGACTACAAAGAGGGTTTCCACTATATCCGAGCGCTGGCCGCGCACCGGGGGGAGACTTCACCTGGTTTGGGTTAGGCTACTCTAAGAGGAAAAAGTCAACAGTAGCCGAACTTCCTTTCCGTGCGGACGGCTGGATTACAGTCTCACACACAGGGCTACTGGTTCCTAAAATTAAAACTCCCTCGGGTAAAGAAAAAAAAACAAGTGGAGTTTATACCATTGATCCGTTTCAACTGGATAGTTGAGGAGCGTTCTTGTAAAGTAACGGTTTGAAATTCCACGATGTACATCGAACGGTCTAAATGCGCACACATGCCTCCTCGGTCGGGGTCGAGGTATGCTCCCCCTCATTCCAAATTGTGGTAAAAGACAGGGCTCACTCTTTGCTATTTGTGGCACACACACCAGTCCTCCCTTGGCTCATTATTTAGAGAAAGGAGTTGGAGCCCTGCTTTGTTTTAGTCAGATGTGGTGAGAGAGAGGCTATTGAAAAGGTTCCCTTTCAGAGCAAGGGCTGAAAACATGTTCCCTTTATTTGGTGAAGTTGTAAGTTCTCCAAGACACCTCAGGTTCCTTCTAAAAAATATATAGCTATTATGGCAGTTTTGTATATGACAAAAAAGTGAATACAATCAATAACCAAATTTGGTACAACCAAATCCCCTTGTGTGTGAGGGCTGCAACACTGCTGGTTTTCATTACACTCCTCGAATCAGGGAATGATTAGACCTGGGACACCATGTAAGTGAGCTGACTCGTGGTAAATCAGTGGCATTCATTAATACATTTCCTGCCAAATAAAGAAAAACAGCAGTACATCAGCCCTTGAGGACATGATTGAATAGCCCTGTTAGTACTGCATTTGTTGAGAGGTCAAATGCAATGTTTATGGGACGAGCAGGTCACCATTAAAACAAAGCGGTGTAATGGGTTAAAAGCTTACTTCATTATTTGATGTTTAAAAAAAAAAACTCTACACCACCTTTACCCCACACACAGAGATGATTTCAAAGCTATCCCTTGCCCTCCATTTGGCAAATCTGAACATAATTCTATCTAAAAACTAAAACAGGGAGTATGTGACTTGCTCAATACGGAAGTGGTCAGATTTTTTATTTTTACCTTTATTTTACTAGGTAAGTCAGTTAAGAACAAATTTGTATTTTCAACGACAGCCTAGGTAGAGTAGGTTAACTGCATGTCCAGGGGCAGAACGACAGATTTGTACCTTGTCAGCTTGGGGATTTGAACTTGCAACCTTTTGGTTACTAGTCCAATGCTCTAACCACTAGGCTACCCTGCCGCCTCAGATGATGCAGATGCTAAGCTACAGGACTGTTTCACTAGCACAGACTGAAATATATTCCAGGACTCATACGATGGCATTGAGGCATATACCACATCAGTCACCGGATTCATCAATAAGTGCATCCCCAGTGATGCACATTGTCCCCAGTGACCATACGTACATACCCCAACCAGAAGCCATGTATTACAGGCAACATCCGGATTGAGCTAAAGGGTAGAGCTGCCTCTTTCAAGGAGTGGGACTCTAACCCGGACGCTTATAAGAAATCTCTCTATGCCCTACGGCGAACCATCAAACAGGCAAAGCGTAAACACGGGACTAACATTGAATCCTACTACACCGGCCCCGACGCTCATCAGATGTGGCAGGGCTTGTAAACTATTACGAACTATAAAGGCAAGCACAGCTGCGAGCTGCCCAGTGACACAAGCGTACCAGACAAGCTAAATTACTTCTATTGCGCTTCGAGGCAAGCAACACTGAAGCATGCATGAGAGCACCAGCTGTTCCGGGCGACTGTGTGATCACGCTCGCCGTAGCCGATGTGAGTAAGACCTTTAAACAGGTCAACATTCCCAAGGCCACAGGGCCAGATGGATTACCAGGACGTGTACTGCGAGCATATGCTTTACTGACATGTTCAATCTGTCCCTGTCCGAGTCTGTAACACCTAAGTTATAAGCAGACATAATAGTCCCTGTGCCCAAAAATACCAAGGTAACCTGTCTAAATGACTACCGACCCGTAGCACTCACGTCTGTAGCCATGAAGTGCTATGAAAGGCTGGTCATGGTGCACTTCAACACCATCATCCCATAAACCCTATATCCATTTTGATTTGCATACCAGCCCAACAGATCTACAGATTACGTCATCTTTATTGCACTCAACACCGCCCTTTCCCGCATGGACAAAAGGAACACCTATGTGAGAATGCTGTTAACTGACTACAGCACAGTGTTCAACACCATAATACCCTCAAAGCTCATCACTAAGCTAAGGACCCTGGGACTAAACACCTCCATAGGCAACAACACATCTACCACGCTGATCCTCAACACAGGGGGCCTTCAGGTGTGTATGCTTAGTCCCCTCCTGTACTCCCTGTTCACCCATGACTGCGTGGCCAAGCACGACTCTAACACCATCATTAAGTTTGGCGACGACACCATGATGGAAGGCCTGATCACAGACAACGATGAGACAGCCTATAGTGAGGTCAGAGAGCTGGAAGTGTAATGCCAGGACAACAACCTCTCCCTCAACATGATCAAGACAAAGGGGATGACCGCGGACTACATGAAACGGAGGGCAGAGCACACCCCCATTCTCATCGATGGGGCTGTAGTGGAGCAGGTTGAGAGCTTCAAGTTCCTTGGTGTCCACATCACCAACAAACTATCATGGTCCAAACACACCAAGACAGTCGTGAAGAGGGCACGACAACACCTATTCCCCCTCGGGAGACTGAAAAGTTTTGGCATGGGTCTTCAGATCCTCAAAAGGTTACAGCTGCATCATCGAGAGCATCCTGACTGGTTGCATGACTGCCTCCTATGGCAACTGCTCGGCCTCCGAGCGCAAGGCACTACAGAGGGTAGTGCATCCGGCCCAGTACGTCACTGGGGCCAAGCTTCCTGCAATCCGGAACCCCTATACCAGGCGGTGTCAGAGGAAGGCCCTAAACATTGTCAAAGACTCCAGCTACCCTAGTCATAGACTGTTCTCTCTGCTAGTCTATGCTTCTACCCCCAAGCCATAAGACTGCTGAACAGCTAATCAAATGGCTACCCAGACTATTTTAATTGACCCGCTCCCCCTTTTTTTGAATGCTGCTGCTACTCGCTGTTTATTATCTTGCATAGTCACTTTACCACTACCTTCATGTACATATTACCTAAACTATCTTGTACCCACACACATTGACACGGTACTGGTACCCCCTGTATAGTGTCATTACATTTATTGTTGCTGTTTTTAAATGTGTTTTTTTTATTTAGTTAATTTAGTTTAAAAAAAATCTTAAATCTCCATTGTTGGTTAAGGGCTTGCATTTCACAGTAAGTTTGTATTCGGGACGTGCGACAATTAATTGGTAAATTTTGCAACAGTATAACATTTGTGTTGGTACAACACTTATAAAGCAATCAGTCCACATTGTAAGCCTACTGTGAATCAAAACATTGGTGATTCAACAGCCATCTACATTTTGATTGTGTAGTCAAATACAATGGATACCTAGAGCTATGAAGTGCAATAGTTTGATAAAGAAGAGGAGGCCACCGTTGACAGATGAAGCCAGGAAACACGTGAAATACCAAAAGAACTTGATCACTTTATTGGATTTTCTCTCTCTCTACATCTCTGGAAACTTTTACACACCATCTCAGTATAGAATGACTAGACACATACACACGCACATACAGAAAAATTTACACTCAAGACATACACGCTTCAGTTGACTGATCTTACACTGTACATTCTGAACTCTTCAGCTTTACAGGACTCAACGGTGGAGGGTCACTCATATTCATCCATACTTTACCTGAAATGACCACCGTCCCAATCATCACCCTCATATTTTCAAAGTCATAGTTGCGTTTCATCAATTCGTTTAGAATTCAAATTAAAACTTGTAGAGGGGTTGGGTTTTGTAGTCCAATAAACACCCATGGACTACATTTCGCAGTCTGTGTAATTTTACTGTAATGAGCACTTCTTGTTGCAGCCGTGCTTGGAAGCAGGAAGGGGGGGGGCCTTCCTGTCACAAGGGGAAAGGAGAGGAATGTCTGATGAATGGGGGAGAGAAGGGGTGCACCGAGGCTCAACATTCAGGAGGGGGACAATGGACACCCAACCAGGGTGTGCGGTTTCAGGAAGTCTTGGCTCGTTTTGATTTTCCAGTCAGGTGTCTCATCCAAATATTCACACAGGAGACTGACCCTGCAATGACAACCTTTGACCCCACTGTTTTGACCCCTGAGAGGTTACACAGACAGGCAGGTGAATAAGAATACTGTGTGTGTGGCCACAACAGGTACACACACTTGTTTGGGAGGAAATAGTTGATATAGCATTGACAGTTGTTTTTTGCGGGGTAAGGGTGTGGAATGGGATAGGGGTGGTCCTGGATGAGGAGCAGGGTAGTAGAGGTGGGGTGTCTATTTGTGCCTGCTGCCTCTCCTCTTCATGGCAGTAGTACACTGGGGGCAGTACCACTTCCCCTTGGGGGCTTCTGTTAGGCCCACGCAGCCGTAGTGGAACCACTCGATGGGGCACTGCACAAACACACACAGGGCACTCAGGTTAGCTCATACCTCATCTCTCATTTGACAAAGTCATGTGAAAGTAATGTGGTAACAGTTGTAGAACATGAGAAAAGCACTCCCAAATGGAAATGGGTACTTACGTCTTGATTATCACAGCCCACCATTTCTCCATAAGACACCTTTAACAAGAGAGAAGCCATTTTAGTTAACCTGTTAGCTGTAGTTGTGTGCTGTCCAGTGTGATAGAGTGTCTCTGGATGTGTGTGTACCTGGTTGCAGATGCAGTAGCGGGGCTCGTTGGGGTCGTAGGTCCAGTCCACCTGGTTGTTGGTCTCAGACTCTGGGAGGGCCGAGACCTGCTGCGACAGCTCCTGGGCCAGGGCTGAAGATGAGGAGCACGACGACAGGGACGAAGAAGACGAGGAGGACGACGACTGGTGGTTGGAAGACTTGGTGTTGCCCCTGTGGAGGGGGAGAAAAAACAGAAACAGTTTAGACTAGATCTCCATGTTTCATCTTCATTTATTTATTCATGCTGTAAGGGTGGAGCTGGAAAGCATGGCTGGCATAATGTGGCGTGACATCGTGGGACTGGACACTGAAATGATGTCGCGTGATTTGACATCTGTTCATCCGATGTGGGGTGATGCAGGGTAGATTGACACGGTTTAATAAGGCATGAAATTATGTGATATCACTGGAGAAGACCACCAGCTAGGGATTGTCATGCTTGTCTAAGCATGTGCATATAAGCTGTTTCGTACTTGGTCTTGCGTCCGCCGCGGGAGTCGGAGGCGATGGCTGAGCCGGCGGGGGTGAGGGTCTGGGTGAGGGTGTTGGCCAGGGCGGAGGTGGAGTAGGCCCCCGTGGTATCCCGGGAGGCCAGGGAGAACTCCCTCCCCAGCTGGAAGTCATTGTTCTTAATGGCCTCGTAGCTGGCCTTCAGACTGCTAGTCCTCCTGCCCTCCTTCATCTGACATGGAGGGGAGGGGAAGGAAGGCACAGACAGAGAAAGAAGATGGGAAAGACAGGTAGAGAGAGAGAGACACACATAGCCATGAACAGGGTTAGTTACAGTCATAAGTCAGTCAGTTACACATTCAAGGACATTTGTCCTAATCAGATAAGATAGTCAGAACAGACAGTCTGGGTCAAGATACTGATCCCCATCACTGCAGCACACATCTGAATAAATCAGAGGGCCGTGGAGTTGGGTGTATGTCTGTGTGTGTGAGAAAGAGAGAGAATGTTTGTGTTTATACCTGTGCGGTGGCCTGTACAGCCTGCGCTGCAGCCATGGTGATGGCCCCTGCTCCAGCCCCGGGCCCAGCAGGCAGAGAGCTGAGGTTGTAGGAGGCCAGGGGCTGGGATGAGTTCACACTGTACACGTTGTTAGAGGCTGACGTCGTGCTGTTGGTGCGACAGCCCGGTGTGTTCTCCTTGGAGGCGTCTGACGTGAGTGTGGAGAGCAGGGCTTCAGATTTGAACTTCTTCTCTGGGACGTGCTCTGTAGTGTGGTGGCTCGGCTGCGTGGTGTACTTCCTCTCTGTCATACACAAACAATGTGAATTACTACCTCCATGACCTCGCATAGGAAAGCAGCAAATAATCTATACAAACAAAGCTCTTTAGTCAATATACATTTTTCTTCCGACATGCAACAACTTCAAAAGAAAGTCAGCCAAACAGCCAAGAGTTGCTACTTACTCTCCACAGTGGTGTGTGAGTGGATGTGGTGGTTATTGACAGGCTGAGAGGGGCTGTCCATTTCTAGGGATCCTGACAGAGGACAGAGAATAGAAAAAAAGCAGCCCGTCAGCCCAACATTCTGACAGGGCCAAGAGAGTTAAAGTCACAAGAGTCCCAGCTACACAATAAATGTTTGTTTTGTTCAATAAAGTCCCTCTTTATATCCCAAAAACTCAGCTTTGTTGGCGCGGTTTGTTCAGTAATCCACTGGTTAAAAGGCTGTCAAAACATTCAGATGAATACATCCTAATAGTACTGGTAAAGTTTGTCGAAACATGTCAATAATATTTCAACCGGACAATAGCGTATTCCATAGAAAGGAAAAACAACGAAGGGCGCGCAAACCAGCTCTGCTTGATTCTACAGTCCACTGACAAAACGGTCTCATTCTTCTTCATTTTTCAGAAAATGAGCCTGAAACCATGTCTAAAGCCTGTTGACATCTAGTGGAAGCCATAGGAACTGCAATCTGGGTCCTACCCATTTAGATATTCTATGGGCATTCAATTGAAAACTACCCACATCAAAAAAATCCCACTTCCTGGATGGATTTCATCTGCCATATCAGTTATGTTATACTCACAGACATTATTGTAACAGTTTTAGAAACGTTAGTGTTTGTTTTCTATGCAAATCTACCAATTATATGCATATCCTAGCTTCTGGGCCTGAGTAACAGGCCGTTTACTTTGGGCACGCTTCTCACCCAGACGTAGAAATACTGCCCCAAAGCCAAAACAGGATAAGATGAAGGGGATGGGGCTTCTGTGGTGTTGTGATAGACAGATGTGACTCACGTCTCTCCAGAATCTCAGTGATGCCAGCATTGTCAGCCTCCAGCTCCATCTTGAACTTTGCAAGCTCCTGGTCCAGCTTCCTCAGGTGACGGTCCACCTGCAACACACACCCCATTATATACCATACTGTTCATACCCCACAATATAGATGTTGAACAAACACCCCAGGATTTTACACATTTGATATTGATCTATTTCATAGTGAATATTCAAAGACAGAAACATCAATATCTAAACGAACATTAAAAACACTTGAAAAGACTGACATTCTAGTGACTTCCAAATGATTCACATTGTTTGCCTGCCACCTAGTGGCACAGACCGCACAGTCCTGAACAGAACATTTTATATTTTAGTGGTGACATGCACCCACAAATCATCCTGAAAAAGGCGACCAGCGATAAAGATTCTCCTCTAACTCCCCTTGTCCCTACCTTTTCATAGAAGTGGTTTCTCATGACCCATTAGACAAACCAGACATCGTTAGACAGAGCTCCATCTTGGCATTCAAATTCCAACTCACCAGATCATAAATCTGATTGGCCAGCTGTACTTTCTCATCTGCATCCTCCAATGCTTTATAATAATCCTGAAACAGAGATAAAGCAGTCAGAGGCTGACACAATCTAAAAATATATATATATATAAAAAATTGCTGAACCAACACGGGCACTTGCTTTACTCTTCTTACTAGCTCCATAGCTACGTTGAGGAAAAATGTACTGATATGTTGATATATGTTGTCCCACCTAACTATGTTAAGATGAATGCACTAACTTTAAGTAGCTATGGACAAGAGTGTCTGTTATATGACTAAAATGCAAATGACAAAAAACTACAAAAAGTGTTATAGTACAGCTTATCGTAAAACATTTATGGGATTAAAAGAACAAACTGTATTTTTTATAAGGGAAATATACATAAGACTTATTTGGCACCTTTTTGATGACTCCCATCTGCTCTTCCCTCCACTCTGGCTTGTTCTTCTTTGCATTGACAAAGAACTCATTCACCCTCTGCTCCAACTGGTCCATGGCATCTACAGCAAATGGGAGGGGTGAGTTATCTGGACAGGTGTGTCTGAGGCACACTTAATGATATGGATTTATACTCTGCATGCATGTGGAAGAATTCATATCGATTTGTACTTCAATGCCGACCAGAAGGGCTAATATTACATGCGGTGTCTGTAGACCAGAAGGCTTGTGATTAAAACTACCAGTGAACCGAAACACCACTAATACAACAGTGGTTCCCAACCTTTTCCATTACTATACCCCAACTGAATTTTGCTCTGCCTGGAGTACACACTTCTGTGCATTATACCAGTAGGCCTATGGTCTCAGTACCCCCCTAAATTAATATTGGTGCATGTTCTTGTTAGCAAACAGCCCGTGTAAATATAGCTAGTTATAGTCACATGAAAAAAATACTGATAAGTAGCCAAATGTACATGTGATGTGTACGCTCCGAATCCATGTCCCCTGTTTTGTTTACATTCAGCAAACGTTAGTTGGACCTCTATATGGAAAACAAATATAACATGCTTTTATTTTGTAATTTCTAACCCTAGCTAGAATTATACAAACCCGTTAACTTTCTCAGGTTATTGAAAGTTGTTGCAATGTTATACTAGCCAAGTTCGCTACCGCTAGCTGTGTTAGCTATACAAATAAAAACACTATTTAACACATTTTTATTTGGCCACTAATTAGTGTTAAGAGTTCGACTCTTATCTACATGAGCCCAAAAAGTGCGAAACTGAGAATTATGTGTTTTTCAACTTGAAAAATGCTCGCCGGTGAAGTGTTTGTAGACTGTCACGCTGTAACAGTGCATACTCTGAACTTGCAGGTCCATCTCTCTCATTTCCGTAAACCTGTCGCGGAGATCCATGGGTAGTTGCTCGATCACTGCCAGCGAGAAGAAAAAGCGATTATAGGAGTTAGCATGGCTAGGCTAACACTCCGGGCGCGCTTCGGCTAAAATGATGCACATTTACCACAGTAAATACACAAATAATACCACCCAGACGTAAAATAAACGTAAATACTCACTCTCGAGGTAATCCTCTAGGTAGAGCATCTTGGCAAATTAGATATTTTAGGCGTTTATGAAAATAATTTGTGTCTTTCAATATGGCGCCGCAAACCGCTGTGTCCCGAAGAAAAAATACCACTGACAAACTGAGGTCAGAGAAAGTGACGTCAGTAGAACGTAGAATGTGATTGGCCAGATATGGAGTTGAGTGCTAAACTTCAAAAGTCTGTTAGTTCATGTAGTTCATAGACATATTAATTTCAAACATTGACTGAAATAACATAATTAAGTTTTTCCAACCAGGTAAATACATTTTAATTATCAAACTTCAATGCAAATGCGCTATTTTAATTTTAAATTAATACTTGATTAAAAGGAAATATCTTATTTGTAGCTTCAATGCAGGTGAGCAACAATAATGCTCATCTGGCACAATTGATATTGTGTAGGGTAGGCCTACACACAAATTGAATTGAGATATTATTTAACTATAACGAACACATTCAACTATAAGTAACACACTGAGAAAATAAAATAACACCCCCATTTGAATAGTCTAACAGATTGTCAGTCCATTATAGGCCTGATATACAGTGCCTTCAGAAAGTATTCACACCCCTTGAATTTTTCCACATTTTGTTGTGTTACAAAGTGGGATTAAAATGGATTTAATTGTAATTTTTGTCAACCATCTACACAAAATGTCAAAGTGAAAGAACAATTCGAACATTTGTACAAAAAAAGAAGATAAAATAAAACACTAAAATACAGTATCTTGATTAGATAATTATTCAGCCCCCTGAGTCAATACGTGTTAGAATCACCTTTAGCAGTGATTACAGTTGAGTCGTTCTGGGTAGTGTATATTTGTAGTGACTGGGTGTATTGATACGCCATCCAAAGTGCAATTAATAACTTCACCATTCTCAAAGGGATATTCAATGTCTGCTTTTTTTTACCCATCTACCAATAGGTGCCCATCTTTGAGAGGCATTGGAAAACATCCCTGGTCTTCGCGGTTGAATCTGTGTTTGAAATTCACTGCTCGACTGAGGGACCTTACAGATAATTGTATGTGTGAGGTATAGAGATGAGGTAGTAATTTAAAAATAATGTTAAACACTATTATTGCACACAGAGTGAGTCCGTGCAAATTATTGTGACTTGTTGAGCACATTTTTACTCATGAACTTATTTAGGCTTGCCTATATAACAAAGGGTTTGAATACTTAAAAAAATCAAAAAACAGAATTCCACTTTGACAATATTATGGGGTATTGTGTGTAGGCCATTGACAAAAAAAATCTAAATGTTTAAATTAATGTTTTATTCAGACTAACACAAAATGTGGAAAAAGTCAAGGGGTGTGAATACTTTCTGGAGGCACTGTAGGTCAATAGTAGGGATTCATGAGCATTTTGTTTTGTTTGTTCATCCAAAACAATGACAATCTATAGGTTACCATGTCCCCACAAGAATAGACGCACGAGAAGCTAGTCATTCGCCAATCTTTTGTGCACCTTCATTCACTCTCTCACCCCCTTCTCCAGTCTCTCGCACTTGGTATCCTCTCAATAACAAACGTTATTCTATTCTCGTCATGATCTCTCTCAACCCGACCCTCCATTACAAGCGCTAAACCATCCCATGCACCAAACACTGTCTCACTCCTCTCTCAATTCTCCCAACCCCCCGTTCCCCGTTCACCATTCCCATCCCACCCCACCCCACCCCATCCTCATTCCCTCTAATTGTCACATGAGATGACGCTGGAGAGACGAAGCAGGTACAAGGAGTCAAACATTTAATAAAGAACGGACATGGAACGAGACAGGAACAGCGTCAGCAGACTAGTAACACAGACAAAAAAACAATTCATGCAGAAGTGGGGAACAGAGCTGTGGAATTGACAAATATAGGGGAGGTAACAACAGGTGATGAGTGAGTCCAGGTGAGTCCAATATCGCTGATGCGCGTGACGAGGGAAGGCAGGTGTGCACAATGGATGATAGTAGTGCGTGAGGCAGGGCAGCCTGGCGCTCTCAAGCGCCGGAGAGGGGAGGAGGGGGGGGGGGGAGCAGACGTGACACTAATCCTCTCATATCTCCTTGCCTCCAATTGATTGGCACACTGAAGACCACCCAAGCAAGTCTATGCTGTGATGTAATTTCCTTTAATCTATTGAGTCAACATTATTGTTATCAGGGAACACAAGATAAAATGTCAATTTATTTAATTTGAGTCTATTTTGTTGTGTGCATCTCTAACAATAAAGATGTTTAATGCTGATCAATCCCATTTGGTTCATGGCCAGACTGTGGACATTAAAAACAGACCAAAAGATAATACATTAAGATAACAATGCCTGCCGACCTGAGTCTATTGTTAATCTTTTTAATTGTTGATTATGTAGCCTAAGGAGTAACTCATTCCTTCCCCTTTTTCATTCATGTGTTTTCTTAGAATGAGCTCAGAATCGACAGGGGTAGAGATAGACTAACCAATAATCGGATTATCTAATGAAAGCTTTAAATGGCTGAGATATGCTCAGTGTTTCATAACTGAGGGATTGACACCTTTATTAATACACTAAATCATCAAGAAGAGTATGCGATAGGCTTATGTAATGTCATCCCACAGGGAATAATAATAGAATAGAACAGAACAGAACACTACAGAATATAATAGAATAGCCATGCACATCTGTGGGATAGGGGTGACACTTATAACAGCATTATTGTTGCTCTCTCTAGTGAAGTTCCATGATGAAGTCCCATCTCACATTTACTCCAGACAATAATAGTATCTCTAAATGTGACCTCTTGACCTATGTATGCTATATCTCGGAGGCGGAAAGCTGTCCACATTCCATCCCCCCCTAAAGACCGATAGCCCTGCTGTTGCTGCTGCTGCTGTTGTTGCTCCTGCATTGCAATCAGACGAAACGCTAGGACCCCGCGGACAACCTCTTTGGATGACACAGAACAAACTGCGAGTTGAGTTTTGGCCACTCAAACATGGAAAAGTTGAACTGACAGCGCATAACTAACTCGGCACTCTGAATTGGACGATAGGTAGGCTAGGCCTATCATACCGCTACCGGGGAATTGTTTTTGTGGAGAGATCGATTTTGGGAATCAGTGTCTACGTGCGCAACTGAAGTTTTATTTTATTTGTTTTGATTTAGACTGCTGTGCAATATTATGATTTTTAGTGTTTGACGTTTGCTCTGGGAGTCAAAGGAGTGCTGAACATTAATAATTTAACCAAATGGATTATGTTCATTTGGCGCAAAAGCCCTTATAAGAAGTTGTTTTGTTGTAATGTTCTGGATATGTTTTCGCAGTATACCTTGCTAAGTGAGTGATGATTGATTTGGATATGTCAGCACCGCTGAGCGCTCATCCACACACTCCATCATTCCTGGACTGAGGAAAGTAAGAAACCACCTGTTGTGAATGCTTTCTGGAACTTACCACGGATCTACGGCGGCTGCTAAAACAAGACATTGGAAAGTTGCGCGCAGTACGTACAGAGACATGTAAACCCGGTATGTCTTACACGGAACACTGAGAACTCGTTTTGTATTCCTGGGACAGACTAATGATCCAAATTGAATTGATTTATATTCCTTTTAGTTAATGATGTTGCCATGGTGGCGCGGGTTAGGATGAGGAGTCCTGTTTTGGCCACCGGTTGCTGTTGCGCTCAGAATGGCTCGCGAGGACGCGGTGAGGTGCCTGCGCTGCCTGCTCTACGCTATCAATTTACTCTTCTGGGTAAGAGAAGCGGAGACCCCCAACAGGTGGCTGCGTTGTGCCCGCGCTCATGCTACACAATGCATACAA
>NC_088237.1:14933830-14959765 GCF_036934945.1 Oncorhynchus masou masou
TTTCATTGTTCCCCTCTAATCAGGGACTGATTTAGATCTGGGACACCAGGTGGATGCAATTAATGATCAGGTAAAACAGAAAACCAGCAGGCGCCGGACCTCGTAGGGAAAGAGTTGAATACCCCTGAGATAAGGGTATAATTATGTCCCTCGTTCCCCTCCCTCTGCCTGCCTCCTCTCTCCCTGCTGCTCAGGGTGTGGGTGTTTGAACACAATGGGCAGGGCTCTCTATTACAACGGGTTCTCCCCTACAGGGCTGCCCCTTCCCTGGTCCAGGGGCTTATCTCTCCACCATGAAAGAGCCCACAGTGGCTTTGATGTCCCATCACAGTAGGTGGGACTCGCTCCAACCGCGCAGGTGTGTTTGTGTCCGTGTGTGTGCAGCACCTGGTCACTGGCTAGAGCAGTGTGTATGGCAAACTTGAGAACGGTGTGTGTGTTTGGTACTTGGCTACAAGCCTGAGGATGTGTGTATGTGTTTAGCTAGCACCTAGCCTTTGAGTCCACAGTGCCACCCGCCTCCCTTAGTGTGACATACCTGCCATGCCGCAGGGGCGTTGTGGGTATTGTAGTCTTTGTGCCTTGTCCTTTATCAGAATCCTGATAGGGTAGCACCAACCTGGCCTCAGGGTAATTCTGGGTAACCTGGGTCATATTATGCTTCTCACAATCTCATTACAAGACTAGAGGAGAGAGGGATAAAGAGTGAAGGAGAGAGGAAGGAGGAGGGGAGGGAGGCCCAAGGGTGTGTTAGGTGGAGGTTTTATTGGAGAGGAGAGGAGAGGGGGATAAGTTATGCATGCTAAGTGTGTCAGACTGTGGGTCTGCGGAACAGCTCTGGCCTGGTTCCCCAGAGCCCAGACAGGGGTAATTGTTTAGACAACAAGCCGTTGTCAACCTCAGCAACTACATACCGGAGTGTTGGAGGCCTGAGAAAGTCAGAAGTTGCGTGTTTGAAAATATTTGAGGTCAAACTATATAACTAGGCTTGAAACAGTACGGTTTCATGGCTTTCTGTTGAGTTTCTTGTGGCAATACATGAACTGTACAGGAAATGTTCTCAGCTGAAGTTGAACTGAAATATATAGCTGAACTGAATGTAACTATACTGAGTGAAATGGAGTTTAGGGCTGACCGCATTTATTACCATAGAGAGACCTTATTTTCTATGGTAGTGTAGGTCAGGGTGTGACTGGGGGCTTTTCTAGTTATTATTTTCTATGTGGGGTTCTAGTTTTGTTTTTCTATGTTGGTGTTTGGTATGATTCCCAATTAGAGGCAGCTGGCTATCGTTGACTCTAATTAGGGATCATATTTAAGTAGAATTTTTTCCACCTGTGTTTTAAGGGATATTGTTTTGAGTTAGTGCACGTAGCACTGCAGTAGTCCCGGTTCGTTGTTTGTTTCATTATTTTTGTTTTTGTTTTGTGCGTTTTCAAATAAATATTATGTAGAAACCATATCGCGCTGCAGTTTGGTCCGATAATTATTCCAGCAAACGTGACAGGATGGTACAGTCCATCACTCTAAGACATGTGCTACTGAAAGTATCTATGGTTCTAGGAACAATGGTGCAACTGTAATAAAAATAATATAATTTTCTAACAGATTCGGGTTCTCCCGTGTTGGATAGTGGTCGCTGTTCCCGGTTCTGAAACACGTCAGTGTGCTGTTGTCGCTATGTGCATAATAGCAAAGTTAACCAGCATATTGGTGTTGAGAACAATGTGGGAGGCAGAGAAAACACCCTTTGCCCGAATTGTCTAAGAAAAGTGAGGAGAGAGGAAATCACAACATAATTAGGTCTATAATCAATAATAAGCTTTATAAAGCATCCATATATATTTACAACAATAATACAGATCCTGCTTATGTTGCCTGTTTGAGTGTCTGGTTCATAGCATACTAATTCTGTGAGCACCAAGCCTTCGTGAGCACCAACCACATGTCGGTTAAATCATTTCACAAATTCGGCTTGTTGTTTAATCTTTGCTATGCTGTAATAAAGGCTTTACACTTTTTATCTCATTAAAACCGCCTCTGGTATTAGTTATAATTTATTTAGTGTTGTTTACACTGTTCCAAATGATCAGACAAATTATATTTATAATAATTATAATAACCCTCCTTTTTTCCTTGATCTCCTTATTATTGTTGGTAATACTATTATTGCTATGATCATTGTTAGTATTATAATATGTAATGTCATTATCATCAGTAGGCTTAGTACAGCAGCCTTGTATAACCACCATCGAGCTGCAGGCCTAAGAGCGCATCCTGTCAGGACTTGATACCGTAACGTACTTCGGCCTATATTTCAATACTTATATAAGCTATAGTACTGTATCAATCAATCATTCATTCGTTCATGTCATCACACAGCATATGAGTCATTCATGATTTGAAATGCAATCAAGCATTTTAATTTTAAAATAAAACAACGCGAACTTTGAATACTTAGCATAAACAATACATAAACGGTTCCATTTTGGAAATTACAACAGACTCTCTGTTATGCTTATAATTTATTTAGTGTTGTTAACATTGTTCCAAACGGTCAGAGAAATTATTTTGTAATCTAACAGCTCGTGTTTGGCACAGAAAATATGCTCCTTACCATCTTTTTCTTGATCTCCAGTATTTTCCACAACTAATTTATTCCACACATTTTTTTACCTCCTGAGCAACCAGTTAACATTCCCCCGTTTCGAGTTTATTAATCACGTTCTTTGCATCCATTTTGCTGTCACACGTGTTACGGTGTTCAGAGTCTGCTATAGCCAATTTATTGGTGTGATAACGATATGCTATAGGTCATAATGGTCACGTGCATGCGATACATTCATGTGTCACGTAAAGAGAGCAAGGGTTGAGAGAATAGGGACTGTTTTTCCGAAACAAATTTGGGGTTTCGGTTACAGACCTTTTCTGTCAGATACGGATGGAATTATGTTGTAGCTTCATCAACACGGACAGCGCGATAGACACTGTTGATGTTATGTGGTGGTCCTGCAGCAGGGAGAGACAACCGGTGCTAGTCACTCTTTTTTATTTTATACAGCGCAGAAAGTCTGAGCCCGGCCCTGCACACTCAAATAAATTGCGGTTGGACTCCCTCCAGTCATTTGTGTCTTAATTATTTCATTTAACAGTGCGCTTAAAGCATCAGACAAGCTCACTGCATATACAGTGCATTTGGAAAGTATTCAGACCCCTTGAGTTTTTCCACATTTTGTTACATTACAGCCTTATTCTAAAATTGATTACATTTTGTTTTTTCAATGATCTACACACAATACCCCAAAATGACAAAGCAAACAGCTGTTTTTTTGTTGACATATTTGCAAATGTATAAAAAAAAGCTGATATCACATTTACATAAGTATTTAGACTGTTTACTCAGTACTTGTTGAAGTACCTTTGGCAGCGATTACAACCTTGAGTCTTTTGGGTATGATACTACAAGCTTGGCACACCTGTATTTGGGGAGTTTCTCCCATTCTTCTCTGCAGATCCTCTAAAGCTCTGTCAGGTTGGATGGGGAGTGTCGCTGCACAGAGTGGATGGTGCAGGTTTTCAAGAATATCTCTATACTTTGCTCCGTTCATCTTTCCCTAGATTGTGACTACAGTAGTCTCCCAGTCCCAGCTGCTGAAAAACATCTCCACAGCATGATGCTGCCACCACCATGCTTCACCGTAGGGATCCCCCAGACGTGACGCTTAGCATTCAGGCCAAAGAGTTCAATCTTGGTTTCATCAGTCCAGAGAATTTTGTTTCTCATGGTCTGAGAGTCCTTTAGGTACCTTTTCAGAAAGTTCCAGCAGGCTGTCATGTGCCTTGTACTGAGGAGTGTGGCCACTCTTCCATAAAGGCCTGATTTGTGGCAGTGGTATAAAGAACTTAAGTAAAAATACTTTAAAGTACTACTTTAAGAAGTTTTTTTGGGTATCTGTAATTTACTTTACTATTTATATTTTTGACATTAACTTCACAACATTCCTAAAGAAATGTGTGTACTTTCTCCTTACATTTTCCCTGACACCCAAAAGTAGTACTAACTTTAGAATGTTTAGCAGGACAGAAAAATTGTCCAATTCACGCTCTTAAAAGAGAAAATCCCTGGTCATCCCTACTGCATCTGATCTGGCAGGTATTGTTTGTAGATAGATTAAATCATGATTTGTTTTCTTATCAATCTTTAGAATAAGGCTGTAATGTAACAAAATGTGGAAAAAGTAAAGGGGTCTGAATTCTTTTCGAATGCACCGTAGTTGATTTAATTAAAACACATAGGATTTGCCTATATCTGGAAAAATACACATTTGAAACATACGACTCTCGGTCAACCAAGATCTTTCTTAGTTGGGGACAGCCTTAATGGAGTTACACTGTTATGTTCTGTCCAAGCCCTCAGTTCAGAGGTCAGATATGATCAGTCTGAAGTCCAGGATGCCCAACTATGGCCTGCAGCGTTACCAGTGGCTAACACACACCTGGAACACCTTCCAGACTGAGGTGAGAGGTCACTACCCCAGAGGTCACACACATCTACACAAACACTTAGTGGTTTTATATCATGTATGTATTAGAGGTTGTTAGTGTTTTAGTGCTTGAACATGCAAGATTGCTAGTTATAAAGGGTTGCTAATGTAAGTAAACTTTCTTTGACTGTGTGTTCCCCAGTTTAAGTGCTGCGGGGTCATCTACTTCACGGATTGGCTGGAGATGACAGAGATGGAATGGCCACCAGACTCCTGCTGCTCCAATCAGTATCCAGGATGTGCTCGCCACGCCCATTACCGTGACCTCAGTGACCTTCACCAAGAGGTGAGTGTCCCCAGGAGTGCCCCAGTGACCCTCTGACCTTATAGTAAGTGTTAGGTTGTGGCTTGACCTCTGGTGAACTTTTCACCTACTGAACCCTCTGACCCCACCCTGAAAAGAGTTAGGATCATTACAGGTGATCATTACGGCTCTCTGTAGCCCCAGGTGGATCTTCCAATTGCCAATGATGTACCTTCCCCTGTGACATCATCAGAAAGGGACACACAGGCTAACATATTCTCATTCGCCAATT
Organism: Oncorhynchus masou masou; assembly: GCF_036934945.1. Lineage (NCBI taxonomy): Eukaryota > Metazoa > Chordata > Actinopteri > Salmoniformes > Salmonidae > Oncorhynchus > Oncorhynchus masou. The sequence goes on from NC_088237.1 coordinate 14,938,911, forward strand.
GAGTAAACCTGTTAGTTCAGAAGAAACAGAAACAATAACAAGAAACTTTTTGAAATAGGTTACTTACATTCTAAATGGAGTGGAAATGATTTTCTTGGAGTTGGAGTTTTCCACTTAATACATTCACAACAACCTGTTTCCAATGGGATGTCTATTTGCAGCCTGAAATGACCTGCCGTGTTCAATGGTGGAGAGAAATCCATACAACTCAATTAGAGCCAATCACAGGCTTGATAGCATAGTGTGCCTTCTGGCTACCGCGGTTGCCAGATTGTTGAGACAGAGTGCAGCTATTACGCCTCATCAAGCCCATCAGGGGACAAGGTATGCCGTGGTCCGGGGCTGAGGGGAACACACAAAAAAAGTCTAGTAGGGGGTGAGGTACGACAAACAATGCCAGCTAGCCTGCCAGTAGGATACAGAGAGAATACAAAGCAAACTTTCACCCTTGAGTCTCTCTCTATTTCTATTTTAATAACTCACCTTTCTCTCACACACCCACACAAACACACAGGCAGGCACGCAGGCAGGCAGGTAGGTAGGCAGGCAAACAGACAGGCAAACAGGCAGGCAAACAGACAGGCAGGCAGGTAGGCAGGCAGGTAGGTAGGCAGGTAGGCAAACAGGCAGGCATGCAGGCAGGTAGGCAGGCATGCAGGCAGGCAGGCATGCAGGCAGGTAGGCAGGCAAGCAGGCAGGCAAACAGGCAGTCATGCAGGCAGGCAACAGGCAGTCATGCAGGCAGGCAGGCAGGTAGGGCCGCACACACTCAGTCTTCTTTCCTCAGAGGGAAACACCCTCATCTCCCCATCTACAGCTCAACCACTGTTCTGGTCTAACCCCAAACCAACCCTGTCCCCTATCCCATCTACAGCTCAACCACTGTCCTGGTCTAACCCCAAACCAACCCTGTCCCCTATCCCATCTACAGCTCAACCACTGTCCTGGTCTAACCCCAAACCAACCCTGTCCCCTATCCCATCTACAGCTCAACCACTGTCCTGGTCTAACCCCAAACCAACCCTGTCCCCTATCCCATCTACAGCTCAACCACTGTCCTGGTCTAACCCCAAACCAACCCTGTCCCCTATCCCATCTACAGCTCAACCACTGTCCTGGTCTAACCCCAAACCAACCCTGTCCCCTATCCCATCTACAGCTCAGTCACTGTCCTGGTCTAACCCCAAACCAACCCTGTCCCCTATCCCATCTACAGCTCAGTCACTGTCCTGGTCTAACCCCAAACCATCCCTGTCCTTTATCCTATGTCTGACCACCTCCACCTCAACATGTCTGTCTGCTGTGTTTAGTCAACACTGTTAACCCCCTAGCCTGAGCAACAGTTCCCCTCCCCATGGTCCAGGCCAAGTGGTGTGTCTCTCACAGGGTTCTAGCAGGCCCGGTGTGCCTGGTGCAGACTGCCAGGCTGCCCATTGTCATCTGGGTGAGAAATGCTGGGTGACATAGTGTTCCTGCCTGAAATACACATACAGGGGCTTCCAAGTGGTGCTGTGGTCTAAGATGCTTCATCTCAGGTGTCACTACAGACAACCTGGTTCAAATCCAGACTGTATCACAACCGGCCGTGATTGGTAGTCCCATAGGGCGGCGCACAATTGGCCCAGCGTCATCCAAGTTTGGCCGGTGTAGACCATCGTTGTAAATAATAAACAAAAATACACACCTGGACTGGCTTGCCTGGGAAAGATGGAGGTAGAGGGTGGAGAAAGGGGACGTTGTGACACTGGAAAAAGAGAGGGAAATGGGGGTGGGGGAAAGGGAGGAGGAGGTAAAGAGAGTGCTGATACAGGAAAAGGGGGAGAGAGAGGCTACTAATTGTGTTAAATGTCAACTCTGAGAGGTTCTTATGAAATGTGTGCTGCTGCTACACCTCACTAAGTAGAACCAGGCATACAGAGGGACAAAGAGATGCTGTGTGTAGTGAGGATGAGTCAGTCTGTAGAGGAGGGCGTCAGGATGGAGTCAGTCAGTAGAGGAGGGAGTCAAGGGGAATGTATGGAGTATCCTTTCTATCTCCTGTCTGTTTTCTCTCTCTTTCTTTGTCACATCTCTCTCCCCCCACGTTTACTACCCTTTCTCCTTTCCTCACACTTTTCTCTCACTCTCTCTCCCACCCCCTCTCTCTCTCTCTCTCACTCTCTCTCCCACCTCTCTCTCTCTCTCTCTCTCTCTCTCTCTTTCTCTTTCTCTTTCTCTTTCTCTCTCTCTGGCAGCAGTAAGGTGTAGAGTAGATCTGGTATGTAGCAGCCCGAGAGTGAATATCCCATAGTCAGGAAGTAATAGACTGGCCTTTCTACACCTCCACTACTATTCCCTCTCTTTCCACACTTTTCAACCACCTTCCTCTCTTCCCCTACATCTCTCTTTCTCACACTCTCTCCCCCTCTGTTTCTTTCTCTCCATGTACATGTCATCCATGTGATGAGGGAGCGTTTTCATTTTGTTCCTACAGCAGATGTACAGCTCACATACTTAGTATGGGAGGTCTGCCCCTGGCAAGACAGACATACTCAAACATTGAAACAACATGAATATTACATAAATGTAACATTAATATAACATGGATCAAACGTATGCAATATTTCAACATGAAAAAGCTTCAACTCTTAAAATGACAAGCCCTTATTGTGTTCCGTCTGTCTGTCTGTCTGTCTGTCTGTCTGTCTGTCTGTCTGTCTGTCTGTCTGTCTGTCTGTCTGTCTGTCTGTCTGTCTGTCTGTCTGTCTGTCTGTCTGTGTGTGTGTGTGTGTGTGTGTGTGTGTGTGTGTGTGTGTGTGTGTGTGTGTGTGTGTGTGTGTGTGTGTGTGTGTGTACTACAGGGCTGCGGGCCGAAGATCTACAGTTTCATCCGGGGGACTAAGCAACTGCAGGTGCTGCGGTTCCTGGGTGTGTCTATAGGAGTGGCCCAGATTCTGGCCATGACCCTGACCCTAACCCTGCTCTGGGCCCTCTACTACGACCGCAAGCCCCCTGAGCCCACCCCGCCCGAACCCCCCACAGGAACCGACCCTGGACCTCTAACCATCACCCACCCACCCCAAGGGGAGGCTCCTAAATCGGGTAACACTCGCCCGGCTGAGGCCTGGTCCAATACTGCGACCACATCTAACGGACATGGACACACCCAGTTTGAGATGGAGACACTGTCCTAGCGGGGGGGGGGGGTACACTGTCCACCCATCTGCCCCTCACCACCGCTCACCCCTACTTCACAGACACTGGAAGAGGGAAGGAATAAGGGGATGAGAAGAAAGTGTGAGACTGGATAGGGGGAGAGAGGGGGAAGAGAAAAACGAGGGTAGGAGATTGGGCACAGTTGCAGGAGAGTGAATACCCCCTCTCTCTTTCCCGTTGGACAACATGACAATGACATACTGGAGTGTGGGACTTTGCAGGACTATTTTGTCACAGCTGGGATTGGAAATTGTCAGAGAAACGAAATAACTATAAGCCGAGGCTTGCTCCTTTAGTGTCACCACTATCCAGTAGTGAGGAGGGCAGGGAATCGTTGTAGTTTTCCCAACTTCCCCCTCCTCGTTGGGAATGTTTGGGAATATCACCACTAGCACTGTCTGGATGAAACCTTTTCAGGAAAGACTGCTGTAAGGACATGTCAACTCTTCATCTCCCTCAAAACACACCGAACCAAGGAAATGGAGTTTATCTGGATATTTGGAAATATCATATGTCTTAATTTGACAGACCTGTTGGAATCCACAGGAACCACTCAGCCATATTCATGAGTGTTTGTGCAGCAGTCAGAGTGTATTATCGTTGTCTACTATAAACGGAACATGATGTTGGCTATTTATCTCTGGCTCTGTGAGAATAATGCATTTCAGCTCAAACAATAATCTGTGCATTTAATCATTTCAGAGGGGTTGTGAAATATACTGTGTGTTTGCCAAGGAATAATAACACAATCAAGTGTTTGTTCTCTGATACAGATCACTGTCAGCATGACACTCTTAGGGATGAAAAATAAAATGTTCTTTCATCACCACACAAAACAAATCAAATGTATTTATAAAGCCCTTTGTACATCAGTTGATATGTCAACGTGCTGTACAGAAACCCAGCCTAAAACCCCAAACAGCAAGCAATGCAGGTGTAGAAGCACGGTGGCTAGGAAAAACTCCCTTGAAAGGCCCAAACCTAGGAAGAAACCTAGAGAGGAACCAGGCTATGAGGGGTGGCCAGTCCTCTTCTGGCTGTGCCGGGTGGAGATTATAACAGAACATGGCCAAGATGTTCAAATGTTCATAAATGACCAGCATGGTCAAATAATAATAATCACAGTAGTTGTCGAGGGTGCAGCAAGTCAGCACCACAGCACGTATCATACATTAGAAGGGAACAGAATTCATTCTGGGAGAACTATGAGAATGATATGTGGGAGAGTATGGTCTTTCATTTTGAAATAACATACCCTGCTTTCAGTGGAGGCTGCTGAGGGGAGGGACTCATAATAATATCTGTAATGGAGCAAATGGAAACCATGTTTCGTTTCTGTGACAATTTCCAATCCCAGCTGTGACAAAATAGTCCTAAAAAGTCCCATATAGAAACCATGTGTTTGATACCATTCCACTCATTCTGCTACAGCCATTACCATGAGCTCTTCCTCCATAATTAAGGTGCTATTGATAATCCATAGTATTTATAGCTAGAAAGGCAGTCGGTAAACTGCAGCTGTCACCACCTACTGAATGTCAGAAACATCCCCTAAGATCCTTTAAGTCACTGGTGATTATATTTTGTGTTTGCCCTCTATCTATGTGTCCCCTTGCAGTGTGTCCCCTTGCTGTGTGTCCCCTTGCTGTGTGTCCCCTTGCAGTGTGTCCCCTTGCAGTGTGTCCACTTGCAGTGTGTCCCCTTGATGTCTGTTCCCTTGCAGTGTGTCCCCTTGCTGTGTGTCCCCTTGCTGTGTGTCCCCTTGCTGTGTGTCCCCTTGCAGTGTGTCCCCTTGCTGTGTGTCCCCTTGCAGTGTGTCTGTGTGTCCCCTTGCAGTGTGTCCCCTTGCAATGTGTCCCCTTGTTGTGTGTCCCCTTGCAGTGTGTCTCCTTGCTGTGTGTCCCCTTCAAGTCTCTCATCAAAGGACTCTGGTCATCTATGGCTTTCAGCAAGGATACTCCAGAGGTGTTACGCTTAAATGCTGCTGGTCCCAACCTAAGGGTTCCTGGGGGACAGAGACGTACTGTATGGGCAGGGTGAATGAAGGTTGCAGAGTCCCCTTTCAAAGTATACCCTTCATTGGAGAAACAAAGGCCGATCCCATAACTTTTGGCCATTTACTCCTTACTGATGCACTAAAAGTAGAAGCGAGGATTAGAAAGGTATCAGCAATATGGTTCCAGCTACACCTAGCCCTCCAGGTTGGCAGCTTTCTGACAGTTTCACTCATTTCAGATCAGCAAGGACAAACCTGAAAGTGTGTATGGAAGTGGTTATGGGTTGGTTCAAGGTCTCAGAGAGACAGGCGATTGGGCCAGTGTATATTGAGTAACAACTTTAACTTAGACATTTTTGATGGAGGGGGAGAAAGTGCCTGTTTAGAAGAAGAGGAGGATGGATGGAAGGCCGCTCTGTCTCTCGCTCCCTCCCTCCTTCTCCTCCCTCCCTCCTTCCCTCGCTCTGTTTGCTGCTTGACAATGTGAAGATATGATTTATGGAAGAGGGAAAGGCGTGTAGCCCCGCTGTCACAGTGGGTTACAAAAGACATATTGTTTTCTTGCTGGTCGCTCTCTCTCCCCTCCTCTCTGCCTCCTACATCAATTCACTTATTAATCCTGGTGGGATACGTCTGTGTGTGTGTGTGTCTGTGAGTGTGTGTGTCTGTGTGTGTGTGCGTGTGTGCGTGTGTGAGAGAGAGAGAAACAGTGTGGTGTACAGACAGTAAGCCTCTTCATTCCTCTTGTCTAGCACATACAGAACCAGTCAAAAGTTTAGACACACCGACTAATTCCAGTGTTTTTCTTTATTTTTACTATTGTCTACATTGTAGAATAATAGTGAAGACATCAAAACTATGAAATAACACATATGGAATCATGTAGTAAGCAAATTGAAATATATTTTAAACTCTTCAAAGTAGACACCCTTGGCCTTGATGACAGCTTTGCACATGCTTGGCATTCTCTCAACCAGCTTCATGAGGAATGCTTTTCCAACAGCCTCGAAGGAGTTCCCACATATGCTGAGCACATGTTTGCTGCTTTTCCTTCCCTCTGCGGTCCAACTCATCTCAAACCATCTCAATTGGGTTGAGGTCGGAGGATTGTGGAGGCCAGGACATCTGATGCAGCACTCCATCACTCTCCTTCTTGGTCAAATAGCCCTTAAACAGCCTGGAGGTGTGCTGGGTCATTGTCCTGTTAAAAAACAAATGATAGTCCCACTATCCGCAAACCAGATGGGATGGTGTATCGCTGCAGAATGCTGTGGTAGCCATGCTGGTTAAGTGTGTCTTCTATTCTAAATAAATCACTGACAGTGTCACCAGCTAAGCACCCCCACACCATCACATCTCCTCCTCCATGCTTCATGGTGGGAACTACACATGCAGAGATCATGAGTTCACCTACTCTGCGTCTCACAAAGACAACAGTTGGAACCAAAAATCTCACATTTGGACTCATCAGACCAAAGGCCAGATTTCTACCGGTCTAATGTCCATTGCTCGTGATTTGTGGCCCAAGCAAGTCGCTTCTTATAATTGGTGTCCTTTAGTAGTGGTTTCTTTGCAGCAAATCAACCATAAAGGCCTGATTCATGCAGTCTCCTCAGAACAGTTGATGTTGAGATGTGTCTGTTACTTGAACCCTGTGAAGCAATTATTTGGGCTGCAATTTCTGAGGCTGGTAACTCTAATGAACTCATCCTCTGCAGCAGAGGTAACTCTGGGTCTTCCTTTCCTGTGGCGGTCCTCACGAGTCAGTTTCAACATAGCGCTTGATGGTTTTTGCGACTACTTGAAGACTGCACATTGACTGACCTTCATGTCTTAAAGTAATGATGGACTGTCGTTTCCTTTTGCTTATTTGAGCTGTTCTTGCCATAATATAGACTTGGTATTTTACCAAATAGGGTTATCTTCTGTATACCAGCCCTACTTTGTCACACAATTTGATTGGCTCAAATGCATTAAGAAGGAAAGAAATTCCACAAATTAAGTTTTAACAAGGCACATCTGTTAATTGAAATGCATTCCAGGTGACTTCCTCATGAAGCTGGTTGAGAGAATGCTAAGAGTGTGCAAAGCTGTCATCAAGGCAAAGGGTGGCTACTTTGAAGAATCTCAAATAAAAAATATATTTTGATTTGTTTAACACTTTGTTGGTTACTACATGATTCCAAGTGTGCATTCTTAGTTTTGGAGTCTTCACTATTAATCTACCATGTAGATAATAGTAAAAAATAAAGAAAAACCCTGGAATTAGTAGGTGTGTCCAAACTTTTGACTGATAATGCAGATATATCAGGCCTACATCCCTTTCCCTCTGTTCTTAGTCTCTGTCTAATTGATACAGATCTATGATATTTTGCTCTCTGGATTTAGTTTTGAGTAACAATAGAGAAGTCATGGAGAAAGGACTGTCTCAATTCCTCAATCCCACAGAGGGTCACTGCTTTAGGACAAATTCACAGTTGACATGGGGACAGAGGGATACAAACACATGCTCTCTCTCCCCTCCCTTTCTCTCTCGGTGTACAGTAAAAGGAGCCAGCGGCAGAAATACAACCATTACCCTCTGACCCCTGTGTAAAAATAGCAGGGGCCGAAATAGTCTGTGTGCTGGCATGCTGCTTGGGTAATTCCCGCTTCAGTATTCCCCCTGATGCATGCTATCTGCAATGCACCTAGGGAAGCTGATGGGACCATACATTCTCCCAAAACATCTCAATTACTAACTCCCTGATGAGAAATATGGTAATACAGAGAGACAAATTTGAGCACACACACACACACACACACACACACACACACACACACACACACACACACACACACACACACACACACACACACACACACACACACACACACACACACACACACACACACACACACGCCAACTCCCTTATGAGAAATATGCTGATACATTCACAGTGCAGAGAGAAATTACCCTGGGAGATAGACTCTCCTGCTCCATATTGTATGGCTAAGATTGGACAAGACTGCACCCCCTCACCCCATCATGTCCCCACTCACAGCTATAGGACTATCATTATACAATGTCTTCAGAAAGTATAACACCCCTTGACTTTTTCCACATTTGTGCCTTGTTCCAAACAGGATGCATATTTTGGAATATTTTTAATCTATACAGGCTTCCTTCTTTTCACTCTGTCAATAAGTTCAGTATTGTGGAGTAACTACAATGTTGTTGATCCATCTTCAGTTTTCTCCTGCAGCCATTAAACGCCGTAACTATTTTAAAGTCACCATTGACTGGCCTCATGGTGAAATCCCTGAGCTGTTTCTTTCCTCTCCGGCAACTAAGTCATTTTATAGTCAGCCTGTAACACAACAAAATGTGGAAAAAGTCAAGGGGTGGGAATACTTTCTGAAGTGTATCAACAGCAACAAGTGTTCTTTGGTGCAGAAGATCTTACAGATACACAGAAATATGTGGGTATACAACATAGTGTATAAGCGGCAATACAGTACATCATACATTGGTGCAAAGGAAACAGACCGTACATTGACTTTGGAAACATCTAAATGTTGATGTCAAAAGAAGACAACCACTTATATACGTATTTTAATAGGACAATGATTTATTCTATTCACTCATAGACACTGCACCGGACTAAACAATTGCATTTAATTTTTTTAATATCTTTTCAATAATTCAAATACACGAGCTGTAACAGATCAAAAGTAATTGTCATATAATTATCATTTTCATTTCCTCAATTGACATAATCTCATGTACAAGACCTAAGTACACTCCTTCACCCCAAACGTTTTTTCACTTAGCCATGGAAACTGAAAGACAGAGGCTGTGTCCCAAATGATACCTTACTCCCTATATAGTGCGCTACTTTTGACCAGAGCCGTATGGCCTTGTGTGCTCGGGTCAAAAGTAGTGCCCTATATAGGGAATAGGGTGCCATTTGGGATGCAACAGAGCTAACGCCTGTCCTTGTGCAACACTAAACTCAAAGTTCTCCAGCAAACGCATGCATTTTCTCCTAGAATCCCTTTAGAAAAATATTAAGCCGGTTCTTAAAATGCGGTGGAGCAGAAGGCTAACTAAAATAAGACACTAGAACCTTCGGTGTAAATGATTTTTAAAAACGACTAAACCATGATGGTTTTTACTACACCAAAGAACAATTTACAGCACATGTGCACTAGCAACAGTTGTAATTCTTTTTTTCTTTTTACATGAAAAAAAGACAGTTATAATTTTATCAATATCATTTGATATTTTAAAAAATATGTATTTGCGTTTCCCTATTGCCCCCCTCCCACACTCTCTCCCTCTGATACAAAGAATATCTTTACCAACAAACAAAAAAATTGTTGCATATGTCACATCATAGTCAAGCAGTGATGGTGGAGTGGACAGGTTTGGGGCGGGACGGTGGGAAAGGGGCGGGGGTTGTAGCAGGGGGTGTGGCATTCGCTTCAGCAGTCTCAAGAGCCACGTTCAGTTCACCGACGTCAGCCATCTTGGAAAACGTAAAACCGTAAAGAAAACTATCCATCGTCATTAGGAAAATGACAAGTTCTCGATTAAACCTCCCGAGATCTCACAGCTGAGAAATAGAATATCGTTAAATCAGCTCGCTGGATATTAAAGTGTCATTCAATGCATTTGCACTGATTTCGTTGTACTGATTTGGAATGGTTACAGGACTCCATCCCCGCCAAGCGCTGAGAGTGTTCTAGCTACGGTGATAGCTGAGCTATCAGTCACCACAAGACAGAATTATCATAGAGCGTCAAACCCCAACAGCTCAATAAACACTTTCAGTCATGTTTGGTAGACTGGAGTTTTCTTTACACTTGAATTTCATTTTCCATAACAAACCCCCATTTGTTGGTAAAGTATGGAGGCTTGTGTGGTACAAATCAGAAACAAAACAAACGTCATACTGTCTGTAGCAAACCAACATGCACTTCAAATGAACAGAGACCTTCAAAATAAAAGTCTAATCACAGTTTTATCCCCATATTCAGAAGAAAATTATCTTTGTATCAAAATGGAATGGACTCAAATATCTGTGTTCATATAAGACCTCTTCTTGTCCCCTCAGTCAATCTGCTTTAGCATGTCCACGCTGCATAAAACAAGACAAAACACAACATTGGAGTTTGGATAAATTCATCAATGTATCTATAAAAACCTCAATAAACCCTCAATAGAAGTAACAATAAACCCATTTCAAGGTCAGGCATCATGTGGGTGCTGCATGATAAACTATTTGAATCATTATGGACCTCAGACCACACGTAGCAGGAATATATTCAGAGCGCCCAAGCACCCACATATGCAGAGTGCGTTACACAACAAAAAAAGGTAGGTCTGAATACCAAATACTGAGAAGTGCGAAGGAAAAGGATGAATTCCGAAGTGGGACCGAGCCCGAAGTGAATGGCTTACTGTCCAATTTGTTAAAATGTGTTTCCGCCCGGTCTCGAACCGGGGACCTTTCGCGTGTTAGGCGAACGTGATAACCACTACACTACGGAAACCTAAAACGTGGAATCCTAAGGGTGTGGCTGACTTTTTTGCTGGGTGGGTCATTTATCGCTCTCAGAACCTATTGAAAATCAGATATTCCTTTGTCCATTAATTGAGCAATAAGGCTTGAGAAGCCGGGAATTATCGTGTGCAGCCGGCTCTTGGAAGAGGCTTGGTGTGGCTGACTTTGGCTGGGTGGGGAATTTATCGCTCTCAGAAACAGGATGGACCTGAGCTCAATTTCCAGCCTCATAGCAAAGGGTCTGAAAACGTATGTAAATAAGGTATTTTTAAAATATTTGTTTTATTAATAAAAACTTTATGTTATCGCTTTGTCATTATGGGGTATTGTGTGTAGATAGATTTTATTTTATTTTATTTCCTCCATTTTAGTATAAGGCTGTAACGTAACAAAATGTGGAAAAAAGTAAGGGGGCTGAAAACTTTCCAAATGCACTGTACCGATGCAGGCTAGCTTCTTTTCCTTTGCTAGCCAGCCAACTAAATGTATCACACAATCACATCAAGCAGCTGAAATGACAGAAAACCATCTACATTTTTGTTTGTTTTACCTTGGATTATATTGCCATTTCTTTGGATATATCCATTACAATGACCCTGATAAATGAATTTGCCTGGCTCTGAGAAGCTGTCAGTCTGGTCACATTCATACAGATCGCACGGTGGAGGTCCCCCAAAAAACGGCAACATTGATCCCCAGATCGGAGAGGGAGACAGCAAGGTTTAGACAAAAGTTAACTGTTTCAAACCAAATGCTAGAATCTGGGCATTGGGAAATTTTGAATATTACTAAATGTTTCCGCCCGGTTTCGAGCCGGGGACCTTTCGCGTGTGAGGCGAACGTGATAACCACTACACTACAGAAACCGGTTCAGTGGAATACTATGGGTGTGACTGACTTTTGCATGTGAGGCGAACGTGATAACCACTGCACTACGGAAACGACAATTCAAAAAGAGGAAGTCGTGGAAAATATTAGGAATGCCCACAAGTCTACCTCACATAATATCCCAAATTGAGTACCACAGAAAGAGCCATAATACCCATTAAAATCTAGTGGTCAAACAGGAAAATGGTTCCAATCGATTTTCCACCCTTCATGTTCCCCACAGGGGATTTTAAAAACACTTAAAATAAGAGCTGTGTTTCTTGTCGGCTTACCCTGGCATGATAAACTATTTGAATCATTATGGACCTCAGACCACACGTAGCAGGAATATATTCAGAGCGCCCAAGCTTGCCACATATGCAGAGTGCGTTACACAACAAAAAAGGTAGGTCTGAATACCAAATACTGAGAAGTGCGAAGGAAAAGGATGAATTCCGAAATTGGGACCGAGCCCGAAGTGAATAGGCTTACTGTCCAATTTGTTAAAATGTGTTTCCGCCCGGTCTCGAACCGGGGACCTTTCGCGTGTTAGGCGAACGTGATAACCACTACACTACGGAAACCTAAAACGTGGAATCCTAAGGGTGTGGCTGACTTTTGCTGGGTGGGTCATTTATCGCTCTCAGAACCTATTGAAAATCAGATATTCCTTTGTCCATTAATTGAGCAATAAGGCTTGAGAAGCCGGGAATTATCGTGTGCAGCCGGCTCTTGGAAGAGGCTTGGTGTGGCTGACTTTGGCTGGGTGGGGAATTTATCGCTCTCAGAAACAGGATGGACCTGGGCTCAATTTCCAGCCTCATAGCAAAGGGTCTGAAAACGTATGTAAATAAGGTATTTTTAAAATATTTGTTTTATTAATAAAAACTTTATGTTATCGCTTTGTCATTATGGGGTATTGTGTGTAGATAGATTTTATTTTATTTTATTTCCTCCATTTTAGTATAAGGCTGTAACGTAACAAAATGTGGAAAAAAGTAAGGGGCTGAAAACTTTCCAAATGCACTGTACCGATGCAGGCTAGCTTCTTTTCCTTTGCTAGCCAGCCAACTAAATGTATCACACAATCACATCAAGCAGCTGAAATGACAGAAAACCATCTACATATTTGTTTGTTTTACCTTGGATTATATTGCCATTTCTTTGGATATATCCATTACAATGACCCTGATAAATGAATTTGCCTGGCTCTGAGAAGCTGTCAGTCTGGTCACATTCATACAGATTGCACGGTGGAGGTCCCCAAAAAACGGCAACATTGATCCCCAGGTCGGAGAGGGAGACAGCAAGGTTTAGACAAAAGTCAATTGTTTCAAACCAAATGCTAGAATCCGGGGATTGGGAAATTTTGAATATTACTAAATGTTTCTGCCCGGTTTCGAACCGGGGACCTTTCGCGTGTGAGGCGAACGTGATAACCACTACACTACAGAAACAGATGCAGTGGAATACTATGGGTGTGACTGACTTTTGCATGTGAGGCGAACGTGATAACCACTGCACTACGGAAACGACAATACAAAAAGAGGAAGTCGTGGAAAATATTAGGAATGCCCACAAGTCTACCTCACATAATATCCCAAATTGAGTACCACAGAAAGAGCCATAATACCCATTAAAATCTAGCGGTCAAACAGGAAAATGGTTCCAATCGATTTTCCACCCTTCATGTTCCCCACAGGGGATTTTAAAAAACACTTAAAATAAGAGCTGTGTTTCTTGTCGGCTTACCCTGGCATGATAAACTATTTGAATCATTATGGACCTCAGACCACACGTAGCAGGAATATATTCAGAGCGCCCAAGCTTGCCACACATGCAGATTGCGTTACACAACAAAAAAGGTAGGTCTGAATACCAAATACTGAGAAGTGCGAAGGAAAAGGATGAATTCCGAAATTGGGACCGAGCCCGAAGTGAATAGGCTTACAGTGCAATTTGTTAAAATGTGTTTCCGCCCGGTCTCGAAACAGGGACCTTTTGCGTGTTAAGCGAACGTGATAACCACTACACTACGGAACCTAAAACGTGGAATCCGAAGGGTGTGGCTGACTTTTGCTGGGTGGGGCATTTATCGCTCTCAGAACCTATTGAAAATCAGATATTCCTTTGTCCATTAATTGAGCAATAAGGCTTGAGAAGCCGGGAATTATCATGTGCAGCCGGCTCTTGGAAGAGGCTTGGTGTGGCTGACTTTGGCTGGGTGGGGAATTTATCGCTCTCAGAAACAGGATGGACCTGGGCTCAATTTCCAGCCTCATAGCAAAGGGTCTGAAAACGTATGTAAATAAGGTATTTTTAAAATATTTGTTTTATTAATAAAAACTTTATGTTATCGCTTTGTCATTATGGGGTATTGTGTGTAGATAGATTTTATTTTATTTTATTTCCTCCATTTTAGTATAAGGCTGTAACGTAACAAAATGTGGAAAAAAATTTTAGTAAGGGGGCTGAAAACTTTCCAAATGCACTGTACCGATGCAGGCTAGCTTCTTTTCCTTTGCTAGCCAGCCAACTAAATGTATCACACAATCACATCAAGCAGCTGAAATGACAGAAAACTATCTACATTTTTGTTTGTTTTACCTTGGATTATATTGCCATTTCTTTGGATATATCCATTACAATGACCCTGATAAATGAATTTGCCTGGCTCTGAGAAGCTGTCAGTCTGGTCACATTCATACAGATCGCACGGTGGAGGTCCCCAAAAAACGGCAACATTGATCCCCAGGTCGGAGAGGGAGACAGCAAGGTTTAGACAAAAAGTCAACTGTTTCAAACCAAATGCTAGAATCTGGGCATTGGGAAATTTTGAATATTACTAAATGTTTCCGCCCGGTTTCGAGCCGGGGACCTTTCGCGTGTGAGGCGAACGTGATAACCACTACACTACAGAAACCGTTTCAGTGGAATACTATGGGTGTGACTGACTTTTGCATGTGAGGCGAACGTGATAACCACTGCACTACGGAAACGACAATTCAAAAAGAGGAAGTCGTGGAAAATATTAGGAATGCCCACAAGTCTACCTCACATAATATCCCAAATTGAGTACCACAGAAAGAGCCATAATACCCATTAAAATCTAGCGGTCAAACAGGAAAATGGTTCCAATCGATTTTCCACCCTTCATGTTCCCCACAGGGGATTTTAAAAACACTTAAAATAAGAGCTGTGTTTCTTGTCGGCTTACCCTGGCATGATAAACTATTTGAATCATTATGGACCTCAGACCACACGTAGCAGGAATATATTCAGAGCGCCCAAGCTTGCCACACATGCAGAGTGCGTTGCACAACAAAAAAGGTAAGTCTGAATACCAAATACTGAGAAGTGCGAAGGAAAAGGATGAATTCCGAAATTGGGACCGAGCCCGAAGTGAATAGGCTTACTGTCCAATTTGTTAAAATGTGTTTCCGCCCGGTCTCGAACCGGGGACCTTTCGCGTGTTAGGCGAACGTGATAACCACTACACTACGGAAACCTAAAACGTGGAATCCTAAGGGTGTGGCTGACTTTTGCTGGGTGGGTCATTTATCGCTCTCAGAACCTATTGAAAATCAGATATTCCTTTGTCCATTAATTGAGCAATAAGGCTTGAGAAGCCGGGAATTATCGTGTGCAGCCGGCTCTTGGAAGAGGCTTGGTGTGGCTGACTTTGGCTGGGTGGGGAATTTATCGCTCTCAGAAACAGGATGGACCTGAGCTCAATTTCCAGCCTCATAGCAAAGGGTCTGAAAACGTATGTAAATAAGGTATTTTTAAAATATTTGTTTTATTAATAAAAACTTTATGTTATCGCTTTGTCATTATGGGGTATTGTGTGTAGATAGATTTTATTTTATTTTATTTCCTCCATTTTAGTATAAGGCTGTAACGTAACAAAATGTGGAAAAAAGTAAGGGGGCTGAAAACTTTCCAAATGCACTGTACCGATGCAGGCTAGCTTCTTTTCCTTTGCTAGCCAGCCAACTAAATGTATCACACAATCACATCAAGCAGCTGAAATGACAGAAAACCATCTACATTTTTGTTTGTTTTACCTTGGATTATATTGCCATTTCTTTGGATATATCCATTACAATGACCCTGATAAATGAATTTGCCTGGCTCTGAGAAGCTGTCAGTCTGGTCACATTCATACAGATCGCACGGTGGAGGTCCCCAAAAAACGGCAACATTGATCCCCAGGTCGGAGAGGGAGACAGCAAGGTTTAGACAAAAGTCAACTGTTTCAAACCAAATGCTAGAATCCGGGATTGGGAAATTTTGAATATTACTAAATGTTTCTGCCGGTTTCGAACCGGGGGACCTTTCGCGTGTGAGGCGAACGTGATAACCACTACACTACAGAAACCGATTCAGTGGAATACTATGGGTGTGACTGACTTTTGCATGTGAGGCGAACGTGATAACCACTGCACTACGGAAACGACAATTCAAAAGAGGAAGTCGTGGAAAATATTAGGAATGCCCACAAGTCTACCTCACATAATATCCCAAATTGAGTACCACAGAAAGAGCCATAATACCCATTAAAATCTAGCGTCAAACAGGAAAATGGTTCCAATCGATTTTCCACCCTTCATGTTCCCCACAGGGGATTTTAAAAACACTTAAAATAAGAGCTGTGTTTCTTGTCGGCTTACCCTGGCATGATAAACTATTTGAATCATTATGGACCTCAGACCACACGTAGCAGGAATATATTCAGAGCGCCCAAGCTTGCCACACATGCAGAGTGCGTTGCACAACAAAAAAGGTAAGTCTGAATACCAAATACTGAGAAGTGCGAAGGAAAAGGATGAATTCCGAAATTGGGACCGAGCCCGAAGTGAATAGGCTTACTGTGCAATTTGTTAAAATGTGTTTCCGCCCGGTCTCGAACCGACCTTTCGCGTGTTAGGCGAACGTGATAACCACTACACTACGGAAACCTAAAACGTGGAATCCTAAGGGTGTGGCTGACTTTTGCTGGGTGGGTCATTTATCGCTCTCAGAACCTATTGAAAATCAGATATTCCTTTGTCCATTAATTGAGCAATAAGGCTTGAGAAGCCGGGAATTATCGTGTGCAGCCGGCTCTTGGAAGAGGCTTGGTGTGGCTGGGTGGGGAATTTATCGCTCTCAGAAACAGGATGGAGCTCAATTTCCAGCCTCATAGCAAAGGGTCTGAAAACGTATGTAAATAAGGTATTTTTAAAATATTTGTTTTATTAATAAAAACTTTATGTTATCGCTTTGTCATTATGGGGTATTGTGTGTAGATAGATTTTATTTTATTTTATTTCCTCCATTTTAGTATAAGGCTGTAACGTAACAAAATGTGGAAAAAAGTAAGGGGGCTGAAAACTTTCCAAATGCATTGTACCGATGTAGGCTAGCTTCTTTTCCTTTGCTAGCCAGCCAACTAAATGTATCACACAATCACATCAAGCAGCTGAAATGACAGAAAACCATCTACATATTTGTTTGTTTTAACCTTGGATTATATTGCCATTTCTTTGAATATATCCATTACAATGACCCTGATAAATGAATTTGCCTGGCTCTGAGAAGCTGTCAGTCTGGTCACATTCATACAGATTGCACAGTGGAGGTCCACAAAAAAACGGCAACATTGATCCCCAGGTCGGAGAGGAGACAGCAAGGTTTAGACAAAAGTCAATTGTTTCAAACCAAATGCTAGAATCCCGGGGATTGGGAAATTTTGAATATTACTAAATGTTTCTGCCCGGTTTCAGACAAGGGACCTTTTGCGTATGAGGGCGAATGTGATAACCACTACACTACAGAAACCTATTAAGTGAATACTTATTGGTGTGACTGACTTTTGCATGTGAGGCGAACGTGATAACCACTGCACTACGGAAACGACAATACAAAAGAGAAGTCGTGGAAAATATTAGGAATGCCCACAAGTCTACCTCATAATATCCCAAATTGAGTACCACAGAAAGAGCCATAATACCCATTAAAATCTAGCGGTCAAACAGGAAAATGGTTCCAATCGATTTTCCACCCTTCATGTTCCCCACAGGATTTTAAAAACACTTAAAATAAGAGCTGTTTCTTGTCGGCACCCTGGCATGATAAACTATTTGAATCATTATGGACCTCAGACCACACGTAGCAGGAATATATTCAGAGCGCCCAAGCTTGCCACACATGCAGAGTGCGTTGCACAACAAAAAGGTAAGTCTGAATACCAAATACTGAGAAGTGCGAGAAGGGAAAAGGATGAATTCGAAATTGGGACCAGGCCCGAAGTGAATAGGCTTACTGTGCAATTTGTTAAAATGTGTTTTCCGCCCGGTCTCGAACCAGGGACCTTTTACGTGGGCGAACTTGATAACCACTACACTACGAAACCTAAAACTTGGAATCCTAAGGGTGTGGCTGACTTTTGCTGGGTGGGTCATTTATCGCTCTCAGAACCTATTGAAAATCAGATATTCCTTTGTCCATTAATTGAGCAATAAGGCTTGAGAAGCCGGAATTATCGTGTGCAGCCGGCTCTTGGAAGAGGCTTGGTGTGTGGCTGGGTGGGAATTTATCGCTCTCAGAAACAGGATGGACCTGAAATTTTCCAGCCTCATAGCAAGGGTCTGAAAACGTATGTAAATAAGGTATTTTAAAATATTTGTTTTATTAATAAAAACTTTATGTTATCGCTTTGTCATTATGGGGTATTGTGTGTAGATAGATTTTATTTTATTTATTTCCTCCATTTTAGTATAAGGCTGTAACGTAACAAAATGTGTAAAAAAGTAAAGGGGGCTGAAAACTTTCAAATGCATTGTACCGATGTAGGCTAGCTTCTTTTCCTTTGCTAGCCAGCCAACTAAATGTATCACACAATCACATCAAGCAGCTGAAATGACAGAAAACTATCTACATTTTTGTTTGTTTTAAATTGGATTATATTGCCATTTCTTTGGATATATCCATTACAAAGACCCTGATAAATGAATTTGCCTGGCTCTGAGAAGCTGTCAGTCTGGTCACATTCATACAGATTGCACGGTGGAGGTCCACAAAAACGGCAACATTGATCCCCAGGTCGGAGAGGAGACAGCAAGGTTTAGACAAAAGTCAACTGTTTCAAACCAAATGCTAGAATCCGGGCATTGGGAAATTTTGAATATTACTAAATGTTTCCGCCCGGTTTCGAGCCGGGGACCTTTCGCGTGTGAGGCAAACGTGATAACCACTACACTACAGAAACCGATTCAAGTGGAATACTATGGGTGTGACTGACTTTTGCAGGTGAGGCGAACGTGATAACCACTGCACTACGGAAACGACAATTCAAAAGAGGAAGTCGTGGAAAATATTAGGAATGACCACAAGTCTACCTCACATAATATCCCAAATTGAGTACCACAGAAAGAGCCATAATACCCATTAAAATCTAGCGGTCAAACAGGAAAATGGTTCCAATCGATTTTCCACCCTTCATGTTCCCACAGGGATTTTAAAAACACTTAAAATAAGAGCTGTGTTTCTTGTCGGCTTACCTAGTAAACTATTTGAATCATTATGGACCTCAGACCACACGTAGCAGGAATATATTCAGAGCGCCCAAGCTTGCCACACATGCAGAGTGCGTTGCACAACAAAAAAGGTAAGTCACAGTCTTCAAATGCTGGGAAGTGCCGAGAAGGAAAAGGATGAATTCCGAAATTGGGACCGAGCCCGAAGTAAGAATAGGCTTACTGTGCAATTTATTCTAAAATGTGCGTTTCGCCGGTCTCGAGCCCGGGGACCTTTCGCGTGTTAGGCGAACGTGATAACCACTACACTACGGAAACCTAAAGCATTGGAATCCTAAGGGTGTGGCTGACTTTTGCTGGGTGGGTCATTTATCGCTCTCAGAACCTATTGAAAATCAGATATTCCTTTGTCCATTAATTGAGCAATAAGGCTTGAGAAGCCGGGGTATCGATGTGCAGCCGGCTCTTGGAAGAGCTTGGTGTGGCTGGGTGGGAATTTATCGCTCTCAGAAACAGGATGGAGGCTCAATTTCCAGCCTCATAACAAAGGTGCAACGTATATAATCAAGGTATTTTTAAAATATTTGTTTTATTAATAAAAACTTTATGTTATCTTTGTATTATGGGGTATTATGGCATAGATCGATTTATTTATTTATTCCTCCATTTTAGTATAAAAGGCTGTAACGTAAATATGCGTAGAAACTGAAAACTTTTATTACACTATGCAGATCATGCAGGCTAGCTTCTTTTATCTCGCGGCCAGCCAACTAAAATATACCACACAATCACATCGGCAGCTGGAAATGACAGAAAACCGCTCTACATATTTGAGCTTGCATTTGCCTGGATTGAGGGCTGCCATTTACGTGATATATCCATTACAATGACCTGACAAATGAATTCGCCACGGCTCTGAGAAGCTGTCAGGTCTGGTCACATCTCATACAGATACGCACGTGGGAGGATCCCCCAAGAAAACGGCAACATTGATCCCCAGATCGAGAGACAGCAAGGTTTAGAGCAAAAGTGTAACTGATTCTCGACCGATCGCTAGTAATCGGTTTGCATTGAGGAAATTTGGAATATTACTCAAATCGCTTCCACTTACCCTGATTTGAGCCAGCCGGGGACCTTGCGCGTGTAGAAGGTGAATGTGATAAACCACACAACTTCACAGAAACGAGTTCAGTGGAATACTATGGGTGTGACTGACTTTTACGTGAGTGGCGACGTACAAATCCACTGCAATTCACGGAAGCGAGCAATTCAAAGAGGAGAAGTCGTGGAAAGTCATTAGGAATGACCTGCAAGTCTACCTCACAGTCATCCCAAATGAGTACCTGCAGAAAGTAGCCATGATACCCATTAAAATCTAGCGGTCAAACAGGAAAATGGTTCAAACTGATGATTTTCTACCTTTTCCACACTTCCCCCACGAAATTTTAAAAACACTTAAAATAAGAGCTGTGTTTCGCCATGTTACCTTGGCATGATGAACTTGTTTTGAATCATTATGGACCTCAGTCACACTGGCATGAATATGACCAGAGCCCAAGCTTCAAAGCCACCTACATGCCGAGTAAAGTCGAACACACAGCAAAAAAGGTAAGTCTGAATACCAAGCTACTGAGAAGTGCAGAAGGAAAGAGGATGAATTCCGAAATTCGGGACCAGCCCAAAGTGAATAGGCTAACTGTGCAATTTGTTAAAATGTGTTTCCGCCCG
>NC_088237.1:14959865-14974550 GCF_036934945.1 Oncorhynchus masou masou
TGTGTCTTCTTCTCTGTCTCTTGTCAGTCTGAGTGTGTGTCTTCTTCTCTGTCTCTTGTCAGTCTGAGTGTGTCTTCATCTCTGTCTCTTATCAGTCTGAGTGTGTCTTCTTCTCTGTCTCTTGTCAGTCTGTGAGTGTGTGTCTTCATCTCTGTCTCTTATCAGTCTGAGTGTGTGTCTTCTTCTCTGTCTCTTGTCAGTCTGTGAGTGTGTGTCTTCTTCTCTGTCTCTTGTCAGTCTGAGTGTGTCTTCTTCTCTGTCTCTTGTCAGTCTGTGAGTGTGTGTCTTCTTCTCTGTCTCTTGTCAGTCTGAGTGTGTGTCTTCTTCTCTGTCTCTTGTCCAGTCTGTGGAGTGTGTCTTCTTCTCTGTCTCTTGTCAGTCTGAGTGTGTGTCTTCATCTCTGTCTCTTGTCAGTCTGTGAGTGTGTCTTCTTCTCTGTCTCTTGTCAGTCTGAGTGTGTGTCTTCTTCTCTGTCTCTTGTCAGTCTGTGAGTGTGTGTCTTCTTCTCTGTCTTGTCAGTCTGTGAGTGTGTCTTCTTCTCTGTCTCTTGTCAGTCTGGTGTGTGTGTCTTCTTCTCTGTCTCTTGTCAGTCTGTGAGTGTGTGTCTTCTTCTCTGTCTCTTGTCAGTCTGAGTGTGTGTCTTCATCTCTGTCTCTGTCAGTCTGTGAGTGTGTGTCTTCTTCTCTGTCTCTTGTCAGTCTGAGTGTGTCTTCTTCTCCATCCTCTTGTCAGTCTGTGAGTGTGTGTGCTTCTTCT
This sequence comes from Oncorhynchus masou masou, assembly GCF_036934945.1. Taxonomy (NCBI): domain Eukaryota; kingdom Metazoa; phylum Chordata; class Actinopteri; order Salmoniformes; family Salmonidae; genus Oncorhynchus; species Oncorhynchus masou. The sequence continues at coordinate 14,960,622 of NC_088237.1, forward strand.
CTGTCTCTTGTCAGTCTGTGAGTGTGTGTCTTCTTCTCTGTCTCTTGTCAGTCTGTGAGTGTGTGCCTTCTTCTCTGTCTCTTGTCAGTCTGAGTGTGTGTCTTCTTCTCTGTCTCTTGTCAGTTTGTGAGTGTGTGTCTTCTTCTCTGTCTCTTGTCAGTCTGTGAGTGTGTGTCTTCTTCTCTGTCTTGTCAGTCTGTGAGTGTGTGTCTTCTTCTCTGTCTCTTTGTCAGTCTGTGAGTGTGTGTCTTCTTCTCTGTCTCTTGTCAGTCTGTGAGTGTGTCTTCATCTCTGTCTCTTGTCAGTCTGTGAGTGTGTCTTCTTTCTCTGTCTTGTCAGTCTGTGAGTGTGTGTCTTCTTCTCTGTCTTCTTGTCAGACTGTGAGTGTGTCTTCTTCTCTGTCTCTTGTCAGTCTGTGAGTGTGTGTCTTCTTCTCTGTCTCTTGTCAGTTTGTGAGTGTGTGTCTTCTTCTCTGTCTCTTGTCAGTCTGTGAGTGTGTGCCTTCTTCTCTGTCTCTTGTCAGTCTGAGTGTGTGTCTTCTTCTCTGTCTCTTGTCAGTTTGTGAGTGTGTGTCTTCTTCTCTGTCTCTTGTCAGTCTGTGAGTGTGTGTCTTCATCTCTGTCTCTTGTCAGTCTGTGAGTGTGTGTCTTCTTCTCTGTCTCTTGTCAGTCTGAGTGTGTGTCTTCTTCTCTGTCTCTTGTCAGTCTGTGAGTGTGTGTCTTCTTCTCTGTCTCTTGTCAGTCTGAGTGTGTGTCTTCTTCTCTGTCTCTTGTCAGTCTGTGAGTGTGTGTCTTCTTCTCTGTCTCTTGTCAGTCTGTGAGTGTGTGCCTTCTTCTCTGTCTCTTGTCAGTCTGTGAGTGTGTGTCTTCTTCTCTGTCTCTTGTCAGTCTGTGAGTGTGTGTCTTCTTCTCTGTCTCTTGTCAGTCTGTGAGTGTGTGTCTTCATCTGTCTCTTGTCAGTCTGTGAGTGTGTGTCTTCTTCTCTGTCTCTTGTCAGTCTGTGAGTGTGTGCCTTCTTCTCTGTCTCTTGTCAGTCTGAGTGTGTCTTCTTCTCTGTCTCTTGTCAGTTTGTGAGTGTGTGTCTTCTTCTCTGTCTCTGTCAGTCTGTGAGTGTGTGTCTTCATCTCTGTCTCTTGTCAGTCTGTGAGTGTGTGTCTTCTTCTCTGTCTCTTGTCAGTCTGAGTGTGTGTCTTCTTCTCTGTCTCTTGTCAGTCTGTGAGTGTGTGTCTTCTTCTCTGTCTCTTGTCAGTCTGTGAGTGTGTGTCTTCTTCTCTGTCTCTTTGTCAGTCTGTGAGTGTGTCTTCTTCTGTCTCTTGTCAGTCTTTGAGTGTGTGTCTTCTTCTCTGTCTCTTGTCAGACTGTGAGTGTGTGTCTTCTTCTCCTGTCTTGTCAGTCTGTGAGTGTGTGTCTTCTTCTCTGTCTCTTGTCAGTCTGTGAGTGTGTCTTCTTCTCTGTCTCTTGTCAGTCTGTGAGTGTGTCTTCTTCTCTCTCTTGTCAGTCTGTCAGTGTCTTCTTCTCTGTCTCTTGTCAGTCTGTAGTGTGTGTCTTCTTCTCTGTCTCTTGTCAGTCTGTGAGTGTGTGTCTTCTTCTCTGTCTCTTGTCAGTCTGAGTGTGTGTCTTCATCTCTGTCTTGTCAGTCTGTGAGTGTGTGTCTTCTTCTCTGTCTCTTGTCAGTCTGTGAGTGTGTGTCTTCTTCTCTGTCTCTTGTCCAGTCTGAGTGTGTGTCTTCATCTCTGTCTCTTGTCAGTCTGTGAGTGTGTGTCTTCTTCTCTGTCTCTTGTCAGTCTGTGAGTGTGTGTCTTCTTCTCTGTCTCTTGTCAGTCTGTGAGTGTGTGTCTTCTTCTCTGTCTCTTGTCAGTCTGTGAGTGTGTGTCTTCTTCTCTGTCTCTTGTCAGTCTGTGAGTGTGTCTTCTTCTCTGTCTCTTGTCAGTCTGAGTGTGTGTCAGGCCAAGGGATGCAGAGGAGGAGTACGTTCCTGGAAACCTTGTTTGCCAGTAAACTACCAGAAATTTGGTATCTTTTAAGGATTTTATGTAATCTATTATAAGACGTCTAGTAGCCCTTTTGGGTATGGAATTATCACAGCTGTCTGTAATTATCTCTGGCCTCTGTGTGGCCTTATCAAATGTAATTAAATAAGATGCTAAAACTTAATGTCATCACCAAGATGTAAAACATCCTAAATATAAACCATGAACTTAGTGAATAGCATTGGTGTTTAATATGGGGGGTTTCAGGATGAAACATCTGTTATTGTCTCAACCTGACCTGCCTTTGTGATTGTCTCCACCCCCCTCCAGGTGTCGCCCCGTCTTCCCATTGTCGTGCTTATACCTGTGTCTCTGTTTGTTATTTGCCAGTTCATTTTGTTTCGTCAAGCCTGCAAGCGGTTTCCCCTCTGTTCCTGTCTCGTGTTTCCTGTTTTCCGGTTTTGACCTTTTCTGCCTGTCCCTGACCCTGAGGCTGCCTGCCCTGACCCTGAGCCTGCCCTGACCTAGGCCTGCCCTGACCCTGAGCCTGCCCTGACCCTGAGCCTGCCCTGACCCTGCCTGCCAGCCCTGACCCTGAGCCTGCCCTGACCCTGAGCCTGCCTGACCCTGAGCCTGCCTGCCCTGACCCTGAGCCTGCCCTGACCCTGAGCCTGCCTGCCCTGACCCTGAGCCTGCCCTGAGCCTGAGCCTGAGCTTGCCTGCCTGCCGTCCTGTACCGTTGCCCCACCTATCTGGATTACTGACCCCTGCCTGTCCTGACCCTGAGCCTGCCTGCCATCCTGTACCGTTGCCCCACTACTCTGGATTACTGACCCCTGCCTGTCCTGACCCTGAGCCTGCCTGCCATCCTGTACCGTTGCCCCACCTATCTGGATTACTGACCCCTGCCTGTCCTGACCCTGAGCCTGCCTGCCATCCTGTACCGTTGCCCCACCTATCTGGATTACTGACCCCTGCCTGCCCTTGACCTGTCTTTTGCCTGCCCCTGTTGGATTAATAAACTGTTATTAATTAGATGTTGTCTCACATATGTGTCTTTCCTTGAAACGTGAGTTATATATATTTTACACACTTTTATGTTTTTTACTATGTCAATAGGCATTTGGTGTTATGTTTTATCACCAAAACGGTGGCAGTTCTGAAAGAAATCAAAGTTGGAAGAGTTGCAGAGTTCATTGAAAATAACGCCATTGTTGATTAGATGCTTTTATTATTAATTAAGACATTTCTCTTGAACCATATGGTCTATCTACTAGAAACTCATGGATAATATAGACACTAATATAATAAATGAATATTGCGGTATATATGAATACATTTTTTAAGTATAAATTACCAAAGTTATAATAGATTGCCATACATTTCTGTTCATTACCAAAATTATTTAATTACGTTAACTTTAGTAAATTACCAGTATCTTTGCAACCCTTTTCGGGTCAGACAGGTGAATTGGGCTACAGCAGTCCAATACAAGCCCTCTGGTTGATGACATACCATTAGTCTAATCCCCTCTACACCTCTCCTTTCTATTGACCAACAACACTGGAGGACCCCAGGCTCACAAACACGCTCATTTAGATGGAGACAACATCCAGCACTCTGCAAGACTTCTGCATGTTAAACTAACAGGTCGTGTAGGGCATACTGATGTGGCTCTAATGGCCAGGCTTTGGCAGGTGCACAGACAAAGGAATTGTGACGAGGGTTCTTGGAGAGTGTCTAGTCAGGTATGGTGTGTCGGTGCGGATGAGGATGGGTGGTGCGGTGATTGATTCGCTATGACATCTTCCAGCTCAGCGGATGGGCAAAGGCCTGTTTTCTGCCAACTACTTCAGTGTGAATGTCAACAGCTAAATGACAAGGTGAGGACAAAGGAGAGAGAGGGAGAGAAAGTGGGAGAGAGTGAGAGAGAGAGAGAGAGAGAGAGAGAGAGGGAGAGACAAGGGGGAGAGACAGGGGAGAGAGAGGAAAGTGGGGGAGAGGATAGAGAGAGAGAGAAAGAGAGAGAGAGGGGAGAGACAAGGGAGAAAGAGAGACAAGGGGAGAGAGAGAGGGAGAGAACGTGAGAGAGAGAGACAAAGGAGAGAGAGGGAGAGAATGTGGGAGAGAGAGAGAGGGGAGAGAACGTGGGAGAGAGAGAAGAAGAGAGAGAGAGAATGGAGAGAGAGAGACAATGAGAGAGAGAGAGACAAAGGGAGTGATAAACCTTTTTGTTCTAGAATAATTTTGTAGGACATAAATTCTGACATTATTGAAAGTCCAAGTCACCATTTCAGATATCTCCCTACCTACTAATGATGCTGCTGGTAGATCTCTAATCATAGTGGTTAATGTGATTATAATGTAACCCACAGACTGTGATTGATGAGGGGAAATGGGACTGAAGGAGAGGAAAGGAAAAACCTTTAGATCTAGTAGCCTGTTGAATAATCATTTTGTTCAGAGAAGATGGGGGGAGAGAGAGAGAGAAGGGTAGATGAACATGGAGAGAGCGCGAGAGAGAAGGGTAGATGAACACGGAGAAGCGAGAGAGAAGCCTCATAAAACAGAAAGAGGAGGCGGCTCCTCAACTCTTCCTCCCATCCCTCCAGTGACATTTTAATATTCGTTGACATGGCCCTTTGTGAGCAGGGTGGCAGGCCTTTTAAATTCCACTCCTCTCCAAGTGACGTCTCTCCACAGAATAAATAGAGAAAAAACAACAGAGCACAGGCATCATGCCAACTCTACCACAGTGATAGCTCTCTTTTTCCCCCTCACCCCCCCGCCACTCACAATCCCTCAACATCACACACATGCTCAAACACACACACTTACACTGTTTTTTTCAATTGAGTTTACTGGGTGTATATTTGACCATCTTCCATAAATAGGACCAGGGGATAATGGCAGCCTCTGGACAATGATGAGATGGTGTGCTGCTGTTATGTCTGCAGAAGGAGTTCACTGATGAACAGCACAAAAGTGCTGAATCATGGATCTGACCCTTTTCCCCTCAGGCTGTTGGGACCAGGGGCCACTGGGGCTGGTCTTACCAGTCAGCTGTGCTACAGTAGACAGTCTAAAATAAAAACATCACAGTTTATGGACAAGAGACGATACCTGGCTGACAGCCAGAGGCAGAGTCTAGACACAGCAATTAAAATACTTACATAACCACCTGAGAGAGAGAAAAAGAGAGAGAGAGAGAGACAGAGGCAGAGAGAGAGAGAGAGAGAGACAGAGAGAGAGAGAGAGAGAGACAGAGGCAGAGAGAGAAGAGAGAAGACTGTTTGGGACTGTTTCCAAATCAGATTATAATGTTTATTTAAAAAGACAGAACAATTTACGTTTGAAGTGCTTCAAGAATATTGTTTGTTAATTGATTTTCTGTGATACCTGATTCAACTTGAATAGATAGATGAATAGTGCTTTGGTTTTCTGGTCCACGTGCGATATCTTACCTGTGAAGAGAGCTAATATAAAGGCAGGATATATACTGTAGGAAGCATCCCAAATGGCACCGTAGGTCTATATAGTGTACTAATTTAGACCCCTACAGGCCATGGTCAAAAGTAATTGCACTATATAGGAATAGCATGCCATTTGGATGTAACCTTACAATAACTTTGATCCTGCTGCTTCAAGGCCTGATGGGTTATGGATTTGACTGGATACGGAGAAGAAAGGAAAAGCTTTCCACTCCTTTACCTCCAATCCCTCGACCCCTTTTTTCCACATTCACTTCATCCCTACAGTTTTATCTGTCTCTCTCTCTCTTTTTCTCCTTCTCTAACACACTCCATTGTTTTTTTCTTATCTCACGTCCTCCCATTCCCAACTCTCCTTCGTCACAATGTCTCTATCCTCTTTTTGTCCCTCTCATCACTTACCTCCTCTTCTCCTTCATTTAAATCTCCCCATTCTTTTCTCCTCTTTACTATCACCTTCCCTCCCTCCATGCCTCTCTCCTCCTCCTCTTCCTCCTCCTCCTCTCCTCTTTGCCGTGGTACATAACCAATGGGAGGATATGCTGAGGACAGGCTCTGTCTGGCCAGTGCAGGCCCCCACTGATGCTATCTTCCTAATTAAGACATAAGGACAGGACAGGAGGGGTACTGCTGAAGAGGGACTGCTCTGTTGCACAGGGACACTGTGGAGGACACTCTAGAGGACACTGTAGAGGACACTGTAGGGCTGCATCCTAAATTACACGTTATTCGTTTTATATTGCACTACTTTTGACCAGCGATGGTCAAAGTAGTGTTCGCTATAAGGAATAGTGTAATTTGGAAACGCAGCCTAGATCCCATCAGCTGATAGCATCTCTAGCACTACGCTAGAGACACGGGCCACGGTGGGCTGGGATATTTTTCAGGGGATTCTCACCTGATACCATTATTTAATCCCACCATCATCTCACAGTCGCTGGAAAACAATTTACTGGGAGTGGACCAATCACTGAATATGAAGCTAATGACAGTTGGCTCTTTAAATGTTTTTAGTGTATATTTGCCCCACCACAAAAAAGTGAATGTTCTGTTGATTTTTATCCAACCCACGACTCCACATTTTCTCTACTTTTCTCAGACAGGTTTGGTCTGTCATCCCCGCAGGTAATCTGACATGTTCTGGTCCGGGTAATATCGGTGAGTCATCGCAGCAGACAGGAAGAAGGAGTCACACGGCCAGCCAGCAGAACATTCGGACAGGAAACAGCCTGCTGAAATGCTGATGTAATCATGTGATGTAATCATCACCGTGTCTGGAGCTCCTCACAGGAACCAGGAAATAGGCCAAAACAGTCCAAGCAGACAGATCAGCCAGCAGACAGTCTTCACACACCTTACTGCACAAGTAAACAGCTGGAGGCAGGGCTTCCTCCTATAGAGCTCCATATTTATGGAAAGGTCTGCCTACCCATGTGAGAGACGCAGACTCGTTCTCAACCTTTAAGTCTTTATTGAAGACTCATCTCTTCCAGTAGGTCCTATGATTGAGTGTAGTCTGGCCCAGGAGTGTGAAGGTGAACGGAAAGGCACTGGAGCAACGAACCGCCCTTGCTGTCTCTGCCTGGCGGTTCCCCTCTTCCACTGGGATTCTCTGCCTCTAACCCTATTACAGGGGCTGAGTCACTTGCTTACTGGTGCTCTTCCACGCCGTCCCTAGGAGGGGTGCGTCACTTGAGTGGGTTGAGTCACTGACATGGTCTTCCTGTCTGGGTTGGTGCACCCCCTTGGGTTGTGCCGTGGCGGAGATCTTTGTGGGCTATACTCGGCCTTGTCTCAGGATGGTAGGTGGGTGGTTGAAGATATCCCTCTAGTGGTGTGGGGGAGTAGGTGGAGTTATAACCTGCCTGTTTGGCCCTGTTCGGTGGTATCATCAGATGGGGCCACAGTGTCTCCTGACCCCTCCTGTCTCAGCCTCCAGTATTTATGCTGCAGTAGTTTATGTGTCGAGAGGCTAGGGTCAGTCTGTTATATCTGGAGTACTTCTCCTGTCTTATCCGGTGTCCTGTGTGAATTTAAGTATGCTCTCTCTCTCTCTCTCTCTCTCTCTCTCTCTCTCTCTCTCTCTCTCTCTCTCTCTCTGAGGACCTGAGCCCTAGGACCATGCCTCAGGACTATCTGGCATGATGACTCCTTGTTTCCCCAGTCCACCTGGCCGTGCTGCTGCTCCAATTTTAACTGTTCTTCCTGCGGCTATGGAACCCTGACCTGTTCACTTTGATTACTATTATTTGACCATGCTGGTCATTTATGAACATTTGAACATATTGGCCATGTTCTGTTATAATCTCCACCCGGCACAGCCAGAAGAGGCCACCCCTCATAGCCTGGTTCCTCTTCCTAGGTTTTGGCCTTTCTAGGGAGTTCTTCCTAGCCACTGTGCTTCTACACCTGCATTTCTTGCTGTTTGGGGTTTTAGGCTGGGTTTCTGTACAGCACTTTGAGATATCAGCTGATGTAAGAAGGGCTATATAAATACATTTGATTTGAAGTAGAATCTGCCAGGCTATATATACACACTACATGACCAAAAGTATGTAGACACCTGCTGTTGAACAGCTCTACCCAAAATCATGGGCATTATATGGAGTTGGTCCCCCCTTTTGCTGCTATAACAGCCTCCACTCTTCTGGGAAGGCTTTGCAATGGAACATTGCTGCAGGGACTCGTTTCCATTTAACCACAAGAGCATTAGTGAGGTTTGGCATTGATGTTGGGCGATTGGGCGATTAGGTGTCCCAAATCATCCCAAAGGTGTTCGGTGGTCAAGACATTTCCACTTCACAATAACAGCACTTACAGTTGACCAGGGGCAGCTCTAGCAGGGCAGAAAATTTACAAACTAACTTGTAGCAAAGGTGGCATCCTATGACGGTGCCACATTGAAAGTCACTGAGCTCTTCAGTAAAGCCATTTTACTGCCAATGTTTGTCTATGGAGATTACATGGCCGTGTACATCTGTCAGCATCAGGTGTGGCTGAAATAGCCGAATCCACTAATTTGAAGGGGTCTCCATATAGTATTTATATATATAGTATATATATAAACATCTTCCCTACTGTATGTAGGCTATTGTCAATATCTAAGCACCTCAAGCATGAACCGATGCACTGACACACCGAGGACATAAACTGCTTTCTTTGTTTAAACCAATGATCATATAACACTAACGCAGACACCCAATACTAAGTAGAACTAATCAACCAACTATTGACAACACATGGCCTGGATCTTATACCATTGCCTCATCATTAATACCCATCCAGCCTCCCCCTTCACATTGCCTGGAGCAAATGAGATGACCAAATCTGGCAACAAGATTAATTCACCTATTCGATCACCTGACTAAACACTACAGTCACCTGGAAATAAAAATGACAATGCACACATTTCACTGTCTGATGAGTCCAGAAATCCCTGCAGATACTCCTGCATTCTGAAATCAATAATAATGTTATGTACCACTCCAACACAAGCGTTGCTATAATACTCTCCTGCATGATGTCATAATCTCCTTGACTCATCTGCAGTATTGTAGAAGATAAACAGCATAGCCTGTTTTGGTCTGTATCCAGGACAATGGGATTATTTAGTCTGTTCCTGTGTGTGGTTGTGTGTGTGTGTGCGTGTGCGTTTTTGTACGTGTGTGTGCTTGTGCCTGTTTACATGTTTGTGTGTGTGTGTGTGTGTGTGTGCCTGCCACAGTGATAAGGCTGGATTTATTGAATGGGCTTATTGTGGCTGCAGGGGCAGAAATAGGCATGCTATTGAGATACAGAGCTAAGCTAGAGGGGGTGGGCTGGGTTTAATACAAGCTTATCTCAGAGCAGGTTTTCTAAAGATCACTATTACCATTATGCTAAAAAGAATAATATGAAAAGTGTGTCAAAAGAGTGTAGTATTTGTGGATGTACGGTGTCTAAATGTTTCATGAATGTATCTCTCACTTCTTTGCTTTGTACTCATGTGTTCTGTAATATACTGTCATGTGTTCTGTTGATAGCTGTATTGTCTCATGATGAATGATTATTTTTGTATGCCACTATGTTATTCAGTGTTTTCCAGATGCTGTGTTCTGCTCCCTTTGTGTTACTGTACTAGAAGTGTTTAGAACCGTTTGGTTTTGCTGCTGAGCTCTGTTTGGTGATGCTCTCTTTATGCTGTCTCAAGCTACCTTGTATGCCATCTGTCATTTTGCAGAGCATAGGCTATTATGTAATGTAGTGTGGGTTATTGAATAAGAATAGTTTGTGCAGGGACATGTGTCTTTTGTAGTGCACAATGTATTTTTGGTTTAGGTTCTTGTATGCTGTGTGTTTTACTGTGTTATGCAATTTGTGTGTGTGTTTAATTGTAATCTCTTCTGGTGTTTCATATTGTTTAGTGTTGTTGTGGTGTTCAGTAATGCGCTGTTGTGTTGAAGGACACCTCCCTCTGCAACTGGATCCTGGACTTCCTGATGGGCCGCCCCAGGTGGTGAGGGTAGGTAGCAACACATCTGCCACGCTAATCATAACACTGGAGCTCCCGAGGGGTGCGTGCTAAGTCCCCTCCTGTACTCCCTGTTCACCCACGACTGCATGGCCAGGCACGACTCCAACACCATCATTACGTTTGCAGATGACACAACAGTCACCGACAACGATGAGACAGCCTATTGGGAGAGGTCAGAGACCTGGCCGGGTGGTGCCAGAATAACAACCTATCCCAACGTATCCAAGACTAAGGAGATGATTGTAGACTACAAGAAAAGTATGACCGAGCACGCCCCCATTCTCATCGACGGGGCTGTAGTGGAGCAGGTTGAGAGCTTCAAGTTCCTTGATGTCCACATCAACAACAAACTAGAATGGTCCAAATACACCAAGACAGTCGTGAAGAAGGCACGACAAAGCCTATTCTCCCTCAGGAAACTAAAAAGATTTGCCATGGGTCCTGAGATCCTCAAAAGGTTCTACAGCTGCAACATCGAGAGCATCCTGACCGGTTGTATCACAAGTCACTACAGAGGGTAGTGCGTACGGCCCAGTACATCACTGGGGCTAAGCTGCCTGCCATCCAGGATCTCTACACCAGGCGGTGTCAGAGGAAGGCCCTAAAATTTGTCAAAGATCCCAGTCACCCCAGTCATAGACTGTTCTCTCTACTACCGCATGGCAAGCGGTACCGAAGTGCCAAGTCTAGAACAAAAAGGCTTCTCAACAGTTTTTACCCCCAAACCATAAGACTCCTGAACAGGTAATCAAATGGCTACCCGAACTATTTGCATTGTGTGCCCCCCCAACCCCTCTTTTTACGCTGCTGCTACTCTCTGTTTATCATATATGCATAGTCACTTTAACTATACATTCATGTACATACTACCTCAACGGGGCCGACCAACCAGTGCTCCTGCACATTGGCTAACTGGGCTATCTGCATTGTGTTCACCCACCCACCCGCCAGCCCCTCTTTTACGCTACTGCTACTCTCTGTTCATCATATACGCATAGTCACATGTAGATAACCATATCTACATGTACATTCTACCTCAATCAGCCTGACTAACCAGTGTCTGTATGTAGCCACGCTACTTTTATAGCCTCGCCACTGTATATAGCCTGTCTTTTTAATGTTGTTTTATTTCTTCACCTACCTATTGTTCACCTAATACCTTTTTTGCATTATTGGTTAGCGCATGTAAGTAAGCATTTCACTGTAAGGTCTACACCTGTTCTGTTCGGTGTACGTGACAAATAAACTTTGATTTGATTTGATCCCCAGGAGCTCCTCTCCCTCCCTCTCCCTCTCCGCTTTCTCCTCCCCTCCCTCCTCTCATCGATGGTTTCACTCTTTGTGATCTAAATCCAGGAACCCAGAGACTGGGAATATTAATCGTGTGTATGTGTATCACATACTGTATACCAAAGCCTAGTTTTCTAATTTCCCTCGTGTGTTTTATTTTTATTTATCTGTAAAGTACCTTATTTCATCCTCGTCTGTTTTCTTAAACATTTTAATCACTATTTGCATGAACTTATTTGCTTTTCATTCAACCTTTCTATCTGAGCGTTTGTCTTACGTGGAGTGAATGAGGAATTCAATTGCAATTAGCACCCTGTTGGGACCAGGCCCAACACACCTGACCAACATTGGTTTAACAAGCTGTCACTTGAATAAAGGTAGCTCATCCTACCAGCTCTCACAGTCGGTGACCTCTTATGACATTTCCCAGCCTCGGTAGCAATGGCGGAAGCGGATGTGTTGTGCGATTCTGTTAGTACGAGAATGGTTGGTGAGAAGGAGTGGATGATGGTGAAGAACAGTGGAGTGAAAGGGCTAAAGTTGGAAATGAACAGCAGTTTATGGTTGTAGTGCGATTCACGAGCAAGGATGTTTTTCCTGGCCTGTTTGCGGTCTTGAAGATGGCAAAGGACTAATTGGGAAAAGTGGAATTGGTCAGAGTGAACAGGAGTGGTATGATGTTGACTTCATGTGTGTCAAAAGCGCAGAAGGAGAAAGCTCTGTGGCTCTACAAGATATCGATGTATGATGTGGAAAGCTGTGATTTTCAGAGCACTGGTTAAAGGCACAGTCAACTTAGTGTATGTAAACTTCTGACCCACTGGGATAGTGGAACAGTGAATTATAAGTTAAATAATCTGTCTGTAAACAATTGTTGGAAGAATTACTTGTGTCATGCACAAAGTAGATGTCCTAACCGACATGCCAAAACTATAGTTTGTTAGCAAGAAATTTGTGAAGTGGTTGAAAATGAGTTTTAATGACTCTAACCTAAGTGTATGTAAACTTCCGACTTCAACTGTAGCTTAAAGGAGAGCTGACTCACAGTCAATTGCTACCATTACTGATTCCGATGGCAATCGTTTATATGAAAATGAATTGATAAATGACTAATTTAAGAAATGTTATGCAAATCTCTATGCCTCAGAACTGACAAATGACGCACTTCCAAATTAATGGAGGCCTTTTTTTCTAAGATTGAGCTCACTACTATCTCCGAAGAACTGAGGTCTCTCCTTAATGTCCCTATTACTGAGGAAGAGATAATGTTTGCAATTAAGAATCTGCAAAATGGTAAGGCCCCAGGACCAGACAGGTTTTGTAGTGAGTTCTATAAGGAGCTCCATGGACTGATCCTTGAGCCATTGCGTGGTATCTTTGACCATTCATTTTCAAATGACCACCTCCCTCAAACTCTGAGAGAAGCTAACTTATCACTTATTGTCAAAAAGGGGAAAATGCTTAGAGTCTTGTTCCTCATACAGACCCATTTCTCTACTGAATGTGAATAGAAAATTACTTTCTAAAATTCTAGCCACAAGATTAGAGGACTCACTGCCACTAATTGTGAAAGGAGACCAAACTGGCTTCATTAAGGGCTGTAAGTCAGCAACAATTTTTTTATTTTACCTTTATTTAACCAGGCAAGTCAGTTAAGAACAAATTCTTATTTTCAATGACGGCCTGGGAACAGTGGGTTAACTGCCTGTTCAGGGGCAGAACGACAGATTTGTACCTTGTCAGCTCGGGGGTTTGAACTCACAACCTTTCGGTTATGAGTCCAACGCTCTAACCACTAGGCTACCCTGCCGCCCCAATGTCAGGCGGCTTCTTAATGTAATTCAAGCCTACCAACGAAGTGGTCCTTGTGCTTTCCCTAGATGCGGAGAAAAGTATTTGACCGTGTGGAGTGGTCTTACCTATTCTTTGCTCTGACTAAATTTGGTCCAGGGACAACTTATAAAATGGGTGAAAGTTTTATATGATAATCCTCAGGTTTGATGTCCTTACCATTAGGCTAAGGTCAAGTAACTTCTTTATACACAAAGGTACCAGACAGGGCTGTCCTTTGTCCCCTCTCCTATTTGCACTCGCTGTGTTCACCTTAAAATAAGCTTGTATGCTGATGATGTCCTGATATTCATCTCTAGTCCCGAGACTTCAATTACATCTCTTGTTAATGTTATTGAATTATTCAGCAAATTCTCAGGCTGCAAGATTAACTTAACTATGCCACTTGGTAACCTTCATTCTGTAGCCAATACTTCTCCCCCCTTTCCTTTTAAATGGTCTCCCTCAGGTTTTACGTATCTGGGTATATTTGTAACTCCTAAATTCCAACAAATGTACAAAGTCAATTTTGTTCCCTTGTTTGATACAATAAGACAGGATTATTTTTCAGAATGTTCAAGTCTCTAAAAGATGACTGTAATAATCCCATTACACTTAACACACTCAAAGTATGGAGGTCAGGGAAAACATTTTTTGGGAAGGTCCAAACTAAGCTCTGCTCTTACCCCAATTCTTAACAACCCAGATTTTGGTCCAGGATTGCTGGATGTTGGCTTTAACGTTTGGCTTAATAAGAGCAAACGTTAAACGTTATTTATTTGCTGATAAGATTTTATTGTCATTTGAGCAGATGGTTGAGAAATACAGACTCCCAA
>NC_088237.1:14975050-14997839 GCF_036934945.1 Oncorhynchus masou masou
CGTTGGACTCGTAACCGAAAGGTTGTGAGTTCAAACCCCCGAGCTGACAAGGTACAAATCTGTCGTTCTGCCCCTGAACAGGCAGTTAACCCACTGTTCCCAGGCCGTCATTGAAAATAAGAATTTGTTCTTAACTGACTTGCCTGGTTAAATAAAAGTAAAAAAAAAATAAAAAAAATTGTTGCTGACTTACAGCCCTTAATGAAGCCAGTTTGGTCTCCTTTCACAATTAGTGGCAGTGAGTCCTCTAATCTTGTGGCTAGAATTTTAGAAAGTAATTTTCTATTCACATTCAGTAGAGAAATGGGTCTGTATGAGGAACAAGACTCTGGGCATTTTCCCTTTTTGACAATAAGTGATAAGTTGGCTTCTCTCAGAGTTTGAGGGAGGTGGTCATTTGAAAATGAATGGTCAAAGATACCACGCAATGGCTCAAGGATCAGTCCATGGAGCTCCTTATAGAACTCACTACAAAACCCGTCTGGTCCTGGGGCCTTACCATTTTGCAGATTCTTAATTGCAAACATTATCTCTTCCTCAGTAATAGGGACATTAAGGAGAGACCTCAGTTCTTCGGAGATAGTAGTGAGCTCAATCTTAGAAAAAAAGGCCTCCATTAATTTGGGTGCGTCATTTGTCAGTTCTGAGGCATAGAGATTTGCATAACATTTCTTAAATTAGTCATTTATCAATTCATTTTCATATAAACGATTGCCATCGGAATCAGTAATGGTAGCAATTGACTGTGAGTCAGCTCTCCTTTAAGCTACAGTTGAAGTCGGAAGTTTACATACACTTAGGTTAGAGTCATTAAAACTCATTTTCAACCACTTCACAAATTTCTTGCTAACAAACTATAGTTTTGGCATGTCGGTTAGGACATCTACTTTGTGCATGACACAAGTAATTCTTCCAACAATTGTTTACAGACAGATTATTTAACTTATAATTCACTGTTCCACTATCCCAGTGGGTCAGAAGTTTACATACACTAAGTTGACTGTGCCTTTAACCAGTGCTCTGAAAATCACAGCTTTCCACATCATACATCGATATCTTGTAGAGCCACAGAGCTTTCTCCTTCTGCGCTTTTGACACACATGAAGTCAACATCATACCACTCCTGTTCACTCTGACCAATTCCACTTTTCCCAATTAGTCCTTTGCCATCTTCAAGACCGCAAACAGGCCAGGAAAAACATCCTTGCTCGTGAATCGCACTACAACCATAAACTGCTGTTCATTTCCAACTTTAGCCCTTTTCACTCCACTGTTCTTCACCATCATCCACTCCTTCTCACCAACCATTCTCGTACTAACAGAATCGCACAACACATCCGCTTCCGCCATTGCTACCGAGGCTGGGAAATGTCATAAGAGGTCACCGACTGTGAGAGCTGGTAGGATGAGCTACCTTTATTCAAGTGACAGCTTGTTAAACCAATGCTGGTCAGGTGTGTTGGGCCTGGTCCCAACAGGGTGCTAATTGCAATTGAATTCCCTCATTCACTCCACGTAAGACAAACGCTCAGATAGAAAGGTTGAATGAAAAGCAAATAAGTTCATGCAAATAGTGATTAAAATGTCGAAGAAAACAGACGAGGATGAAATAAGGTACTTCTAACAGATAAATAAAAAATAAAACACACGAGGGAAATTAGAAAACTAGGCTTTGGCATACAGTATGTGATACACATACACACGATTAATATTCCCAGTCTCTGGGTTCCTGGATTTAGATCACAAAGAGTGAAACCATCGATGAGAGGGGAGGGGAGGGGAGGAGAAAGCGGAGAGGGAGAGGGAGGGAGAGGAGCTCCTGGGGGATCAAATCAAATCAAAGTTTATTTGTCACGTGCGCCGAATAGAACAGGTGTAGACCTTACAGTGAAATGCTTACTTACATGCGCTAACCAATAATGCAAAAAAGGTATTAGGTGAACAATAGGTAGGTGAAGAAATAAAACAACAGTAAAAAGACAGGCTATATACAGTAGCGAGGCTATAAAAGTAGCGTGTCTACATACAGACACTGGTTAGTCAGGCTGATTGAGGTAGAATGTACATGTAGATATGGTTATCTACATGTGACTATGCGTATATGATGAACAGAGAGTAGCAGTAGCGTAAAAGAGGGGCTGGCGGGTGGTGGGTGGAACACAATGCAGATAGCCCGGTTAGCCAATGTGCAGGAGCACTGGTTGGTCGGCCCCGTTGAGGTAGTATGTACATGAATGTATAGTTAAAGTGACTATGCATATATGATAAACAGAGAGTAGCAGCAGCGTAAAAAGAGGGGTTGGGGGGGCACACAATGCAAATACTTCGGGTAGCCATTTGATTACCTGTTCAGGAGTCTTATGGTTTGGGGGTAAAAACTGTTGAGAAGCCTTTTTGTTCTAGACTTGGCACTTCGGTACCGCTTGCCATGCGGTAGTAGAGAGAACAGTCTATGACTGGGGTGGCTGGGATCTTTGACAAATTTTAGGGCCTTCCTCTGACACCGCCTGGTGTAGAGATCCTGGATGGCAGGCAGCTTAGCCCCAGTGATGTACTGGGCCGTACGCACTACCCTCTGAAGTGCCTTGTGATACAACCGGTCAGGATGCTCTCGATGTTGCAGCTGTAGAACCTTTTGAGGATCTCAGGACCCATGGCAAATCTTTTTAGTTTCCTGAGGGAGAATAGGCTTTGTCGTGCCTTCTTCACGACTGTCTTGGTGTATTTGGACCATTCTAGTTTGTTGTTGATGTGGACATCAAGGAACTTGAAGCTCTCAACCTGCTCCACTACAGCCCCGTCGATGAGAATGGGGGCGTGCTCGGTCATACTTTTCTTGTAGTCTACAATCATCTCCTTAGTCTTGGATACGTTGAGGGATAGGTTGTTATTCTGGCACCACCCGGCCAGGTCTCTGACCTCCTCCCAATAGGCTGTCTCATCGTTGTCGGTGACTGTTGTGTCATCTGCAAACGTGATGATGGTGTTGGAGTCGTGCCTGGCCATGCAGTCGTGGGTGAACAGGGAGTACAGGAGGGGACTTAGCACGCACCCCTCGGGAGCTCCAGTGTTATGATTAGCGTGGCAGATGTGTTGCTACCTACCCTCACCACCTGGGGGCGGCCCATCAGGAAGTCCAGGATCCAGTTGCAGAGGGAGGTGTCCTTTCAACACAACAGCGCATTACTGAACACCACAACAACACTAAACAATATGAAACACCAGAAGAGATTACACGCAACACACACACAAATTGCATAACACAGTAAAACACACAGCATACAAGAACCTAAACCAAAAATACATTGTGCACTACAAAAGACACATGTCCCTGCACAAACTATTCTTATTCAATAACCCACACTACATTACATAATAGCCTATGCTCTGCAAAATGACAGATGGCATACAAGGTAGCTTGAGACAGCATAAAGAGAGCATCACCAAACAGAGCTCAGCAGCAAAACCAAACGGTTCTAAACACTTCTAGTACAGTAACACAAAGGAGCAGAACACAGCATCTGGAAAACACTGAATAACATAGTGGCATACAAAAATAATCATTCATCATGAGACAATACAGCTATCAACAGAACACATGACAGTATATTACAGAACACATGAGTACAAAGCAAAGAAGTGAGAGATACATTCATGAAACATTTAGACACCGTACATCCACAAATACTACACTCTTTTTGACACACTTTTCATATTATTCTTTTTAGCATAATGGTAATAGTGATCTTTAGAAAACCTGCTCTGAGATAAGCTTGTATTATACCCAGCCCACCCCCTCTAGCTTAGCTCTGTATCTCAATAGCATGCCTATTTCTGCCCCTGCAGCCACAATAAGCCCATTCAATAAATCCAGCCTTATCACTGTGGCAGGCACACACACACACACACACACACACACAAACATGTAAACAGGCACAAGCACACACGCGTACAAAAACGCACACGCACACACACACACAACCACACACAGGAACAGACTAAATAATCCCATTGTCCTGGATACAGACCAAAACAGGCTATGCTGTTTATCTTCTACAATACTGCAGATGAGTCAAGGAGATTATGACATCATGCAGGAGAGTATTATAGCAACGCTTTGTGTTGGAGTGGTAATAACATTATTATTGATTTCAGAATGCAGGAGTATCTGCAGGGATTTCTGGAGTCATCAGACAGTGAAATGTGTGCATTGTCATTTTTATTTCAGGTGACTGTAGTGTTTAGTCAGGTGATCGAATAGGTGAGGGAATCTTGTTGCCAGATTTGGTCATCTCTCATTTGCTCCAGGCAATGTGAAGGGGGAGGCTGGATGGGTATTAAGGATGAGGCAATGGTATAAGATCCAGGCCATGTGTTGTCAATAGTTGGTTGATTAGTTCTACTTAGTATTGGGTGTCTGCGTTAGTGTTATATGATCATTGGTTTAAACAAAGAAAGCAGTTTATGTCCTCGGTGTGTCAGTGCATCGGTTCATGCTTGAGGTGCTTAGATATTGACAATAGCCTACATACAGTAGGGAAGATGTTTATATATATACTATATATATAAATACTATATGGAGACCCCTTCAAATTAGTGGATTCGGCTATTTCAGCCACACCTGATGCTGACAGATGTACACGGCCATGCAATCTCCATAGACAAACATTGGCAGTAAAATGGCTTTACTGAAGAGCTCAGTGACTTTCAATGTGGCACCGTCATAGGATGCCACCTTTGCTACAAGTTAGTTTGTCAATTTTCTGCCCTGCTAGAGCTGCCCCTGGTCAACTGTAAGTGCTGTTATTGTGAAGTGGAAATGTCTTGACCACCGAACACCTTTGGGATGATTTGGGACACCTAATCGCCCAATCGCCCAACATCAATGCCAAACCTCACTAATGCTCTTGTGGTTAAATGGAAACGAGTCCCTGCAGCAATGTTCCATTGCAAAGCCTTCCCAGAAGAGTGGAGGCTGTTATAGCAGCAAAAGGGGGGACCAACTCCATATAATGCCCATGATTTTGGGTAGAGCTGTTCAACAGCAGGTGTCCACATACTTTTGGTCATGTAGTGTGTATATATAGCCTGGCAGATTCTACTTCAAATCAAATGTATTTATATAGCCCTTCTTACATCAGCTGATATATCAAAGTGCTGTACAGAAACCCAGCCTAAAACCCCAAACAGCAAGAAATGCAGGTGTAGAAGCACAGTGGCTAGGAAAAACTCCCTAGAAAGGCCAAAACCTAGGAAGAGGAACCAGGCTATGAGGGGTGGCCTCTTCTGGCTGTGCCGGGTGGAGATTATAACAGAACATGGCCAATATGTTCAAATGTTCATAAATGACCAGCATGGTCAAATAATAGTAATCAAAGTGAACAGGTCAGGGTTCCATAGCCGCAGGCAGAACAGTTAAAATTGGAGCAGCAGCACGGCCAGGTGGACTGGGGAAACAAGGAGTCATCATGCCAGATAGTCCTGAGGCATGGTCCTAGGGCTCAGGTCCTCAGAGAGAGAGAGAGAGAGAGAGAGAGAGAGAGAGAGAGAGAGAGAGAGAGAGAGAGAGAGCATACTTAAATTCACACAGGACACCGGATAAGACAGGAGAAATACTCCAGATATAACAGACTGACCCTAGCCTCTCGACACATAAACTACTGCAGCATAAATACTGGAGGCTGAGACAGGAGGGGTCAGGAGACACTGGGGCCCCATCTGATGATACCACCGAACAGGGCCAAACAGGCAGGTTATAACTCCACCTACTCCCCCACACCACTAGAGGGGTATCTTCAACCACCCACCTACCATCCTGAGACAAGGCCGAGTATAGCCCACAAAGATCTCCGCCACGGCACAACCCAAGGGGGTGCACCAACCCAGACAGGAAGACCATGTCAGTGACTCAACCCACTCAAGTGACGCACCCCTCCTAGGGACGGCGTGGAAGAGCACCAGTAAGCAAGTGACTCAGCCCCTGTAATAGGGTTAGAGGCAGAGAATCCCAGTGGAAAGAGGGGAACCGGCCAGGCAGAGACAGCAAGGGCGGTTCGTTGCTCCAGTGCCTTTCCGTTCACCTTCACACTCCTGGGCCAGACTACACTCAATCATAGGACCTACTGAAGAGATGAGTCTTCAATAAAGACTTAAAGGTTGAGAACGAGTCTGCGTCTCTCACATGGGTAGGCAGACCTTTCCATAAATATGGAGCTCTATAGGAGGAAGCCCTGCCTCCAGCTGTTTACTTGTGCAGTAAGGTGTGTGAAGACTGTCTGCTGGCTGATCTGTCTGCTTGGACTGTTTTGGCCTATTTCCTGGTTCCTGTGAGGAGCTCCAGACACGGTGATGATTACATCACATGATTACATCAGCATTTCAGCAGGCTGTTTCCTGTCCGAATGTTCTGCTGGCTGGCCGTGTGACTCCTTCTTCCTGTCTGCTGCGATGACTCACCGATATTACCCGGACCAGAACATGTCAGATTACCTGCGGGGATGACAGACCAAACCTGTCTGAGAAAAGTAGAGAAAATGTGGAGTCGGTTGATAAAAATCAACAGAACATTCACTTTTTTGTGGTGGGGCAAATATACACTAAAAACATTTAAAGAGCCAACTGTCATTAGCTTCATATTCAGTGATTGGTCCACTCCAGTAAATTGTTTTCCAGCGACTGTGAGATGATGGTGGGATTAAATAATGGTATCAGGTGAGAATCCCCTGAAAAATATCCCAGCCCACCGTGGCCCGTGTCTCTAGCGTAGTGCTAGAGATGCTATCAGCGCTGATGGGATCTAGGCTGCGTTCCAAATTACACCCTATTCCTTATAGCGAACACTACTTTTGACCATCGCTGGTCAAAAGTAGTGCAATATAAAACGAATAACGTGTAATTTAGGATGCAGCCCTACAGTGTCCTCTACAGTGTCCTCTAGAGTGTCCTCCACAGTGTCCCTGTGCAACAGAGCAGTCCCTCTCTCCCCAGCAGTACCCCTCCTGTCCTGTCCTTACGTCTTAATTAGGAAGATAGCATCAGTGGGGGCCTGCACTGGCCAGACAGAGCCTGTCCTCAGCATATCCTCCCATTGGTTATGTACCACGGCAAAGTGGAGAGGAGGAGGAGGAAGAGGAGGAGGAGAGAGGCATGGAGGGAGGGAAGGTGATAGTAAAGAGGAGAAAAGAATGGGGAGATTTAAATGAAGGAGAAGAGGAGGTAAGTGATGAGAGGACAAAAAGAGGATAGAGACATTGTGACGAAGGGAGAGTTGGGAATTGGAGGACGTGAGATAAGAAAAACAATGGAGTGTGTTAGAGAAGGAGAAAAAAAGAGAGAGAGAGACAGATAAAACTGTAGGGATGAAGTGAATGTGGGAAAAAAAGGGTCGAGGGATTGGAGGTAAAAGGAGTGGAAAGCTTTTCCTTTCTTCTCCGTATCCAGTCAAATCCATAACCCATCAGGCCTTTGAAGTAGCAGGGATCAAAGTTATTGTAAGGTTACATCCAAATGGCATGCTATTCCCTATATAGTGCACTACTTTTGACCATGGCCTGTAGGGGTCTAAATTAGTACACTATATCAGACGATGGTGCCATTTGGGATGCTTCCTACAGTATATATCCTGCCTTTATATTAGCTCTCTTCACAGGTAAGATATCGCACGTGGACCAGAAAACCAAAGCACTATTCATCTATCTATTCAAGTTGAATCAGGTATCACAAAATCAATTAACAAACAATATTCTTGAAGCACTCCCCCCCCAAACGTAAATTGTTCTGTCTTTTTTAAATAAAACATTATAATCTGATTTGAAACAGTCCCAAACAGTCTCTCTCTCTCTCTCTCTCTCTCTCTCTCTCTCTCTCTCTCTCTCTCTCTCTCTCTCTCTGTCTCTCTCTCTCTCTCTCTCTCTCTCTCTCTGCCTCTCTGTCTCTCTCTCTCTCTCTTTCTCTCTCTCTCAGGTGGTTATGTAAGTATTTTAATTGCTGTGTCTAGACTCTGCCTCTGGCTGTCAGCCAGGTATCGTCTCTTTGTCCATAAACTGTGATGTTTTTATTTTAGACCGTCTACTGTAGCACAGCTGACTGTACATTCAGCCCCAGTGGCCCCTGGTCCCAACAGCCTGAGGGGAAAAGGGTCAGATCCATGATTCAGCACTTTTGTGCTGTTCATCAGTGAACTCCTTTCTGCAGACATAACAGCAGCACACCATTCATCATTGTCCAGAGGCTGCCATTATCCCCTGGTCCTATTTATGGAAGATGGTCAAATATACACCCAGTAAACTCAATTGAAAAAAACAGTGTAAGTGTGTGTGTTTGAGCATGTGTGTGATGTTGAGGGATTGTGAGTGGCGGGGGGTGAGGGGAAAAAGAGAGCTATCACTGTGGTAGAGTTGGCATGATGCCTGTGCTCTGTTGTTTTTTTCTCTATTTATTCTGTGGGAGAGACGTCACTTGGAGAGGAGTGGAATTTAAAAGGCCTGCCACCCTGCTCACAAAGGGCCATGTCAACGAATATTAAAATGTCACTGGAGGGATGGGAGGAAGAGTTGAGGAGCCGCTCTCTTTCTGTTTCTATGAGTATTCCTCTCTCTCGCTCTCTCCGTGTTCATCTACCCTTCTCTCTCTCTCGCTCTCTCCATGTTCATCTACCCTTCTCTCTCTCTCTCTCCTCCCCCCATCTTCTCTGAACAAAAATGATTATTCAACAGGCTACTAGATCTAAAGGTTTTTCCTTTCCTCTCCTTCAGTCCCATTTCCCCTCATCAATCACAGTCTGTGGGTTACATTATAATCACATTAACCACTATGATTAGAGATCTACCAGCAGCATCATTAGTAGGTAGGGAGATATCTGAAATGGTGACTTGGACTTTCAATAATGTCAGAATTTATGTCCTACAAAATTATTCTAGAACAAAAAGGTTTATCACTCCCTTGTCTCTCTCTCTCTCCATTGTCTCTCTCTCTCCATTCTCTCTCTCTCTCTCTCTCTTTCTCTCTCTCTCTCCCACGTTCTCTCCCTCTCTCTCTCTCTCTCTCTCACATTCTCTCCCTCTCTCTCTCTCTCTCTCTCTCACATTCTCTCCCTCTCTCTCTCCTTTGTCTCTCTCTCTCACGTTCTCTCCCTCTCTCTCTCCCTTGTCTCTCTTTCTCCCTTGTCTCTCCTCTCTCTCTCTCTCTCTCTCTCTCTCTCTCTCTCTCTCACTCTCTCCCACTTTCTCTCCCTCTCTCTCTCCTTTGTCCTCACCTTGTCATTTAGCTGTTGACATTCACACTGAAGTAGTTGGCAGAAAACAGGGCCTTTGCCCATCCGCTGAGCTGGAAGATGTCATAGCGAATCAATCACCGCACCACCTATCCTCATCCGCACCGACACACCATACCTGACTAGACACTCTCCAAGAACCCTCGCTCACACCTTTCTTTGTCTGTGCACCTGCCAAAGCCTGGCCATTAGAGCCACATCAGTATGCCCTACACGACCTGTTAGTTTAACATGCAGAAGTCTTGCAGAGTGCTGGATGTTGTCTCCATCTAAATGAGCGTGTTTGTGAGCCTGGGGTCCTCCAGTGTTGTTGGTCAATAGAAAGGAGAGGTGTAGTAGGGATTAGACTAATGGTATGTCATCAACCAGAGGGCTTGTATTGGACTGCTGTAGCCCAATTCACCTGTCTGACCCGAAAAGGGTTGCAAAGATACTGGTAATTTACTAAAGTTAACGTAATCTTAAATAATTTTGGTAATTAACAGAAAATGTATGGCAATCTATTATAACTTTGGTAATTTATACTTAAAAAATGTATTCATATATACCGCAATATTCATGTATTATATTAGTGTCTATATTATCCATGAGTTTCTAGTAGATAGACCATATGGTTCAAGAGAAATGTCTTAATTAATAATAAAAGCATCTAATCAACAATGGCGTTATTTTCAATGAACTCTGCAACTCTTCCAACTTTGGATTTCTTTCAGAACTGCCACCGTTTTGGTGATAAAACATTAACACCAAATGCCTATTGACATAGTAAAAAACATAAAAGTGTGTAAAAAATATATATAACTCACGTTTCAAGGAAAGACACATATGCAGACAACATCTAATTAATAACAGTTTATTAATCCAACAGGGGCAGGCAAAAGACAGGTCAAGGGCAGGCAGGGGTCAGTAATCCAGATAGGTGGGGCAACGGTACAGGATGGCAGGCAGGCTCAGGGTCAGGGCAGGCTCAGGGTCAGGGCAGGCAGGCTCAGGGTCAGGGCAGGCTCAGGGTCAGGGCAGGCTCAGGGTCAGGGCAGGCTCAGGGTCAGGGCAGGCAGGCTCAGGGTCAGGGCAGGCTCAGGGTCAGGGTCAGGGCAGGCAGGCTCAGGGTCAGGGCAGGTTCAGGGTCAGGGCAGGCTCAGGGTCAGGGCAAGCAGGCTCAGGGTCAGGGTCAGGGCAGGCAGGCTCAGGGTCAGGGCAGGCAGGCTCAGGGTCATGGCAGGCAGGGTCAGGGCAGGCTCAGGGTCAGGGCAGGCAGGCTCAGGGTCAGGGCAGGGTCAGGGCAGGCAGGCTCAGGGTCAGGGCAGGCTCAGGGTCAGGGCAGGCTCAGGGTCAGGGCAGGCAGGCTCAGGGTCAGGGCAGGCTCAGGGTCAGGGCAGGCAGGCTCAGGGTCAGGGCAGGCTCAGGGTCAGGGCAGGCTCAGGGTCAGGGCAGGCTCAGGGTCAGGGCAGGCTCAGGGTCAGGGTCATGACAGGCAGGCTCAGGGTCAGGGCAGGCTCAGGGTCAGGGCAGGCAGGCTCAGGGTCATGACAGGCAGGCTCAGGGTCAGGGCAGGCTCAGGGTCAGGGTCAGGGCAGGCAGGCTCAGGGTCAGGGCAGGCTCAGGGTCAGGGCAGGCAGGCTCAGGGTCAGGGCAGGCTCAGGGTCAGGGCAGGCTCAGGGTCAGGGCAGGCTCAGGGTCAGGGCAGGCTCAGGGTCAGGGCAGGCTCAGGGTCAGGACAGGCAGGCTCAGGGTCAGGGCAGGCAGGCTCAGGGTCAGGGCAGGCTCAGGGTCCGGGCAGGCTCAGGGTCAGGACAGGCAGGCTCAGGGTCAGGGCAGGCAGGCTCAGGGTCAGGGCAGGCAGGCTCAGGGTCAGGACAGGCTCAGGGTCAGGACAGGCTCAGGGTCAGGACAGGCAGGGTCAGGGCAGGCTCAGGGTCAGGACAGGCTCAGGGTCAGGGCAGGCAGGCTCAGGGTCAGGACAGGCAGAAAAGGTCAAAACCGGGAAAACAGGAACAATCGAGAGACAGAAACAGAGGGGAAACCGCTGGTAGGCTTGACGAAACAAAATGAACTGGCAACAGACAAACAGAGACACAGGTATAAGTACACGGGATAATTGGGAAGACGGGCGACACCTGGAGGGGGGTGGAGACAATCACAAAGGCAGGTCAGGTTGAGACAATAACAGATATTTCATCCTGAAACCCTCATATTAAACACCAATGCTATTCACTAAGTTCATGGTTTATATTTAGGATGTTTTACATCTTTGTGATGACATTAAGTTTTTAGCATCTTATTTAATTTCACGTGATAAGGCCACACAGAGGGCCAGAGATAATTACAGACAGCTGTGATAATCTGAAGTACCCAAAAGGGCTACTAGACGTCTTATAATAGATTACATAAAATCCTTAAAAGATACCACATTTCTGGTAGTTTACTGGTAAACTTCGAAGGTTTCCAGGAACGTACCCTCCCTTTGCATCCCTTGGCCTGACACACTCACAGACTGACAAGAGACAGAGAAGAAGACACACACTCACAGACTGACAAGAGACAGAGAAGAAGACACACACTCAGACTGACAAGAGACAGAGAAGAAGACACACACTCACAGACTGACAAGAGACAGAGAAGAAGAAACACACTCACAGACTGACAAGAGACAGAGAAGAAGACACACACTCACAGACTGACAAGAGACAGAGAAGAAGACACACACTCACAGACTGACAAGAGACAGAGAAGAAGACACACACTCACAGACTGACAAGAGACAGAGAAGAAGACATACACTCAGACTGACAAGAGACAGAGAAGAAGACACACACTCAGACTGACAAGAGACAGAGAAGAAGACACACACTCACAGACTGACAAGAGACAGAGAAGAAGACACACACTCAGACTGACAAGAGACAGAGAAGAAGACACACTCACAGACTGACAAGAGACAGAGAAGAAGACACACACTCAGACTGACAAGAGACAGAGAAGAAGACACACACTCACAGACTGACAAGAGACAGAGAAGAAGACACACACTCACAGACTGACAAGAGACAGAGAAGAAGACACACACTCACAGACTGACAAGAGACAGAGAAGAAGACACACACTCACAGACTGACAAGAGACAGAGAAGAAGACACACACTCACAGACTGACAAGAGACAGAGAAGACACACACTCACAGACTGACAAGAGACAGAGAAGAAGACACACACTCACAGACTGACAAGAGACAGAGAAGACACACACTCACAGACTGACAAGAGACAGAGAAGAAGACACACACTCAGACTGACAGGAGACAGAGAAGAAGACACACACTCACAGACTGACAAGAGACAGAGAAGAAGACACACACTCACAGACTGACAAGAGACAGAGAAGAAGACACACACTCAGACTGACAAGAGACAGAGAAGAAGACACACACTCACAGACTGACAAGAGACAGAGAAGAAGACACACACTCACAGACTGACAAGAGACAGAGAAGAAGACACACACTCACAGACTGACAAGAGACAGAGAAGAAGACACACACTCACAGACTGACAAGAGACAGAGAAGAAGACACACACTCACAGACTGACAAGAGACAGAGAAGAAGACACACACTCAGACTGACAAGAGACAGAGAAGAAGACACACACTCACAGACTGACAAGAGACAGAGAAGAAGACACACACTCACAGACTGACAAGAGACAGAGAAGAAGACACACACTCAGACTGACAAGAGACAGAGAAGAAGACACACACTCACAGACTGACAAGAGACAGAGAAGACACACACTCACAGACTGACAAGAGACAGAGAAGAAGACACACACTCACAGACTGACAAGAGACAGAGAAGAAGACACACACTCACAGACTGACAAGAGACAGAGAAGAAGACACACACTCACAGACTGACAAGAGACAGAGAAGAAGACACACACTCACAGACTGACAAGAGACAGAGAAGAAGACACACACTCACAGACTGACAAGAGACAGAAGAAGACACACACTCAGACTGACAAGAGACAGAGAAGAAGACACACTCACAGACTGACAAGAGACAGAGAAGAAGACACACACTCAGACTGACAAGAGACAGAGAAGAAGACACACACTCACAGACTGACAAGAGACAGAGAAGAAGACACACACTCACAGACTGACAAGAGACAGAGAAGAAGACACACACTCACAGACTGACAAGAGACAGAGAAGAAGACACACACTCACAGACTGACAAGAGACAGAGAAGAAGACACACACTCAGACTGACAAGAGACAGAAGAAGACACACACTCACAGACTGACAAGAGACAGAGAAGAAGACACACACTCAGACTGACAAGAGACAGAAGAAGACACACACTCACAGACTGACAAGAGACAGAGAAGACACACACTCACAGACTGACAAGAGACAGAGAAGAAGACACACACTCAGACTGACAAGAGACAGAGAAGAAGACACACACTCACAGACTGACAAGAGACAGAGAAGAAGACACACACTCACAGACTGACAAGAGACAGAGAAGAAGACACACACTCAGACTGACAAGAGACAGAGAAGAAGACACACACTCACAGACTGACAAGAGACAGAGAAGAAGACACACACTCACAGACTGACAAGAGACAGAGAAGAAGACACACACTCACAGACTGACAAGAGACAGAGAAGAAGACACACACTCACAGACTGACAAGAGACAGAGAAGAAGACACACACTCACAGACTGACAAGAGACAGAGAAGAAGACACACACTCACAGACTGACAAGAGACAGAGAAGAAGACACACACTCAGACTGACAAGAGACAGAGAAGAAGACACACACTCACAGACTGACAAGAGACAGAGAAGACACACACTCACAGACTGACAAGAGACAGAAGAAGACACACACTCAGACTGACAAGAGACAGAGAAGAAGACACACACTCACAGACTGACAAGAGACAGAGAAGAAGACACACACTCACAGACTGACAAGAGACAGAGAAGAAGACACACACTCACAGACTGACAAGAGACAGAGAAGAAGACACACACTCACAGACTGACAAGAGACAGAGAAGAAGACACACACTCACAGACTGACAAGAGACAGAGAAGAAGACACACACTCACAGACTGACAAGAGACAGAGAAGAAGACACACACTCACAGACTGACAAGAGACAGAGAAGAAGACACACACTCACAGACTGACAAGAGACAGAGAAGAAGACACACACTCACAGACTGACAAGAGACAGAGAAGAAGACACACACTCACAGACTGACAAGAGACAGAGAAGAAGACACACACTCACAGACTGACAAGAGACAGAGAAGAAGACACACACTCAGACTGACAAGAGACAGAGAAGAAGACACACACTCACAGACTGACAAGAGACAGAGAAGAAGACACACACTCACAGACTGACAAGAGACAGAGAAGAAGACACACACTCACAGACTGACAAGAGACAGAGAAGAAGACACACACTCACAGACTGACAAGAGACAGAGAAGAAGACACACACTCACAGACTGACAAGAGACAGAGAAGAAGACACACACTCACAGACTGACAAGAGACAGAGAAGAAGACACACACTCACAGACTGACAAGAGACAGAGAAGAAGACACACACTCAGACTGACAAGAGACAGAGAAGAAGACACACACTCACAGACTGACAAGAGACAGAGAAGAAGACACACACTCAGACTGACAAGAGACAGAGAAGAAGACACACACTCACAGACTGACAAGAGACAGAGAAGACACACACTCACAGACTGACAAGAGACAGAGAAGAAGACACACACTCAGACTGACAAGAGACAGAGAAGAAGACACACACTCACAGACTGACAAGAGACAGAGAAGAAGACACACACTCACAGACTGACAAGAGACAGAGAAGAAGACACACACTCAGACTGACAAGAGACAGAGAAGAAGACACACACTCACAGACTGACAAGAGACAGAGAAGAAGACACACACTCACAGACTGACAAGAGACAGAGAAGAAGACACACACTCACAGACTGACAAGAGACAGAGAAGAAGACACACACTCACAGACTGACAAGAGACAGAGAAGAAGACACACACTCACAGACTGACAAGAGACAGAGAAGAAGACACACACTCAGACTGACAAGAGACAGAGAAGAAGACACACACTCACAGACTGACAAGAGACAGAGAAGAAGACACACACTCACAGACTGACAAGAGACAGAGAAGAAGACACACACTCAGACTGACAAGAGACAGAGAAGAAGACACACACTCACAGACTGACAAGAGACAGAGAAGACACACACTCACAGACTGACAAGAGACAGAGAAGAAGACACACACTCAGACTGACAAGAGACAGAGAAGAAGACACACACTCACAGACTGACAAGAGACAGAGAAGAAGACACACACTCACAGACTGACAAGAGACAGAGAAGAAGACACACACTCACAGACTGACAAGAGACAGAGAAGAAGACACACACTCAGACTGACAAGAGACAGAGAAGAAGACACACACTCACAGACTGACAAGAGACAGAGAAGAAGACACACACTCACAGACTGACAAGAGACAGAGAAGAAGACACACACTCACAGACTGACAAGAGACAGAGAAGAAGACACACACGCAGACTGACAAGAGACAGAGAAGAAGACACACACTCACAGACTGACAAGAGACAGAGAAGAAGACACACACTCACAGACTGACAAGAGACAGAGAAGAAGACACACACTCACAGACTGACAAGAGACAGAGAAGACAGATAAGAAGACACACACTCAGACTGACAAGAGACAGAGAAGAAGACACACACTCACAGACTGACAAGAGACAGAGAAGAAGACACACACTTACAGACTGACAAGAGACAGAGAAGAAGACACACACTCACAGACTGACAAGAGACAGAGAAGAAGACACACACTCACAGACTGACAAGAGACAGAGAAGAAGACACACACGCAGACTGACAAGAGACAGAGAAGAAGACACACACTCACAGACTGACAAGAGACAGAGAAGACACACACTCACAGACTGACAAGAGACAGAGAAGAAGACACACACTCAGACTGACAAGAGACAGAGAAGAAGACACACACTCACAGACTGACAAGAGACAGAGAAGAAGACACACACTCACAGACTGACAAGAGACAGAGAAGAAGACACACACTCAGACTGACAAGAGACAGAGAAGAAGACACACACTCACAGACTGACAAGAGACAGAGAAGAAGACACACACTCACAGACTGACAAGAGACAGAGAAGAAGACACACACTCACAGACTGACAAGAGACAGAGAAGAAGACACACACTCACAGACTGACAAGAGACAGAGAAGAAGACACACACTCACAGACTGACAAGAGACAGAGAAGAAGACACACTCAGACTGACAGGAGACAGAGAAGAAGACACACACTCACAGACTGACAAGAGACAGAGAAGAAGACACACACTCACAGACTGACAAGAGACAGAGAAGAAGACACACACTCACAGACTGACAAGAGACAGAGAAGAAGACACACACTCACAGACTGACAAGAGACAGAGAAGAAGACACACACTCACAGACTGACAAGAGACAGAGAAGAAGACACACACTCAGACTGACAAGAGACAGAGAAGAAGACACACACTCACAGACTGACAAGAGACAGAGAAGAAGACACACACTCACAGACTGACAAGAGACAGAGAAGAAGACACACACTCACAGACTGACAAGAGACAGAGAAGAAGACACACACTCACAGACTGACAAGAGACAGAGAAGAAGACACACACTCACAGACTGACAAGAGACAGAGAAGAAGACACACACTCACAGACTGACAAGAGACAGAGAAGAAGACACACACTCACAGACTGACAAGAGACAGAGAAGAAGACACACACTCAGACTGACAAGAGACAGAGAAGAAGACACACACTCACAGACTGACAAGAGACAGAGAAGAAGACACACACTCAGACTGACAAGAGACAGAGAAGAAGACACACACTCACAGACTGACAAGAGACAGAGAAGACACACACTCACAGACTGACAAGAGACAGAGAAGAAGACACACACTCAGACTGACAAGAGACAGAGAAGAAGACACACACTCACAGACTGACAAGAGACAGAGAAGAAGACACACACTCACAGACTGACAAGAGACAGAGAAGAAGACACACACTCAGACTGACAAGAGACAGAGAAGAAGACACACACTCACAGACTGACAAGAGACAGAGAAGAAGACACACACTCACAGACTGACAAGAGACAGAGAAGAAGACACACACTCACAGACTGACAAGAGACAGAGAAGAAGACACACACTCACAGACTGACAAGAGACAGAGAAGAAGACACACACTCACAGACTGACAAGAGACAGAGAAGAAGACACACACTCACAGACTGACAAGAGACAGAGAAGAAGACACACACTCAGACTGACAAGAGACAGAGAAGAAGACACACACTCACAGACTGACAAGAGACAGAGAAGACACACACTCACAGACTGACAAGAGACAGAGAAGAAGACACACACTCAGACTGACAAGAGACAGAGAAAGAAGACACACACTCACAGACTGACAAGAGACAGAGAAGAAGACACACACTCACAGACTGACAAGAGACAGAGAAGAAGACACACACTCACAGACTGACAAGAGACAGAGAAGAAGACACACACTCACAGACTGACAAGAGACAGAGAAGAAGACACACACTCACAGACTGACAAGAGACAGAGAAGAAGACACACACTCACAGACTGACAAGAGACAGAGAAGAAGACACACACTCACAGACTGACAAGAGACAGAGAAGAAGACACACACTCACAGACTGACAAGAGACAGAGAAGAAGACACACACTCACAGACTGACAAGAGACAGAGAAGAAGACACACACTCACAGACTGACAAGAGACAGAGAAGAAGACACACACTCACAGACTGACAAGAGACAGAGAAGAAGACACACACTCAGACTGACAAGAGACAGAGAAGAAGACACACACTCACAGACTGACAAGAGACAGAGAAGAAGACACACACTCACAGACTGACAAGAGACAGAGAAGAAGACACACACTCACAGACTGACAAGAGACAGAAGAAGACACACACTCACAGACTGACAAGAGACAGAGAAGAAGACACACACTCACAGACTGACAAGAGACAGAGAAGAAGACACACACTCACAGACTGACAAGAGACAGAGAAGAAGACACACACTCACAGACTGACAAGAGACAGAGAAGAAGACACACACTCAGACTGACAAGAGACAGAGAAGAAGACACACACTCACAGACTGACAAGAGACAGAGAAGAAGACACACACTCAGACTGACAAGAGACAGAGAAGAAGACACACACTCACAGACTGACAAGAGACAGAGAAGACACACACTCACAGACTGACAAGAGACAGAGAAGAAGACACACACTCAGACTGACAAGAGACAGAGAAGAAGACACACACTCACAGACTGACAAGAGACAGAGAAGAAGACACACACTCACAGACTGACAAGAGACAGAGAAGAAGACACACACTCAGACTGACAAGAGACAGAGAAGAAGACACACACTCACAGACTGACAAGAGACAGAGAAGAAGACACACACTCACAGACTGACAAGAGACAGAGAAGAAGACACACTCACAGACTGACAAGAGACAGAGAAGAAGACACACACTCACAGACTGACAAGAGACAGAGAAGAAGACACACACTCACAGACTGACAAGAGACAGAGAAGAAGACACACACTCAGACTGACAAGAGACAGAGAAGAAGACACACACTCACAGACTGACAAGAGACAGAGAAGAAGACACACACTCACAGACTGACAAGAGACAGAGAAGAAGACACACACTCAGACTGACAAGAGACAGAGAAGAAGACACACACTCACAGACTGACAAGAGACAGAGAAGACACACACTCACAGACTGACAAGAGACAGAGAAGAAGACACACACTCAGACTGACAAGAGACAGAGAAGAAGACACACACTCACAGACTGACAAGAGACAGAGAAGAAGACACACACTCACAGACTGACAAGAGACAGAGAAGAAGACACACACTCACAGACTGACAAGAGACAGAGAAGAAGACACACACTCAGACTGACAAGAGACAGAGAAGAAGACACACACTCACAGACTGACAAGAGACAGAGAAGAAGACACACACTCACAGACTGACAAGAGACAGAGAAGAAGACACACACTCACAGACTGACAAGAGACAGAGAAGAAGACACACACGCAGACTGACAAGAGACAGAGAAGAAGACACACACTCACAGACTGACAAGAGACAGAAGAAGACACACACTCACAGACTGACAAGAGACAGAGAAGAAGACACACACTCACAGACTGACAAGAGACAGAGAAGACAGATAAGAAGACACACACTCAGACTGACAAGAGACAGAGAAGAAGACACACACTCACAGACTGACAAGAGACAGAGAAGAAGACACACACTTACAGACTGACAAGAGACAGAGAAGAAGACACACACTCACAGACTGACAAGAGACAGAGAAGAAGACACACACTCACAGACTGACAAGAGACAGAGAAGAAGACACACACGCAGACTGACAAGAGACAGAGAAGAAGACACACACTCACAGACTGACAAGAGACAGAAGACACACACTCACAGACTGACAAGAGACAGAGAAGAAGACACACACTCAGACTGACAAGAGACAGAGAAGAAGACACACACTCACAGACTGACAAGAGACAGAGAAGAAGACACACACTCACAGACTGACAAGAGACAGAGAAGAAGACACACACTCAGACTGACAAGAGACAGAGAAGAAGACACACACTCACAGACTGACAAGAGACAGAGAAGAAGACACACACTCACAGACTGACAAGAGACAGAGAAGAAGACACACACTCACAGACTGACAAGAGACAGAGAAGAAGACACACACTCACAGACTGACAAGAGACAGAGAAGAAGACACACACTCACAGACTGACAAGAGACAGAGAAGAAGACACACTCAGACTGACAGGAGACAGAGAAGAAGACACACACTCACAGACTGACAAGAGACAGAGAAGAAGACACACACTCACAGACTGACAAGAGACAGAGAAGAAGACACACACTCACAGACTGACAAGAGACAGAGAAGAAGACACACACTCACAGACTGACAAGAGACAGAGAAGAAGACACACACTCACAGACTGACAAGAGACAGAGAAGAAGACACACACTCAGACTGACAAGAGACAGAGAAGAAGACACACACTCACAGACTGACAAGAGACAGAGAAGAAGACACACACTCACAGACTGACAAGAGACAGAGAAGAAGACACACACTCACAGACTGACAAGAGACAGAGAAGAAGACA
Source organism: Oncorhynchus masou masou (assembly GCF_036934945.1). Classification (NCBI taxonomy): domain Eukaryota; kingdom Metazoa; phylum Chordata; class Actinopteri; order Salmoniformes; family Salmonidae; genus Oncorhynchus; species Oncorhynchus masou. The sequence continues at coordinate 14,995,789 of NC_088237.1, forward strand.
CACACTCACAGACTGACAAGAGACAGAGAAGAAGACACACACTCACAGACTGACAAGAGACAGAGAAGAAGACACACACTCACAGACTGACAAGAGACAGAGAAGAAGGCACACACTCAGACTGACAAGAGACAGAGAAGAAGACACACACTCACAGACTGACAAGAGACAGAGAAGAAGACACACACTCACAGACTGACAAGAGACAGAGAAGAAGACACACACTCAGACTGACAAGAGACAGAGAAGAAGACACACACTCACAGACTGACAAGAGACAGAGAAGAAGACACACACTCAGACTGACAAGAGACAGAGAAGAAGACACACACTCACAGACTGACAAGAGACAGAGAAGAAGACACACACTCACAGACTGACAAGAGACAGAGAAGAAGACACACACTCAGACTGACAAGAGACAGAGAAGAAGACACACACTCACAGACTGACAAGAGACAGAGAAGAAGACACACACTCACAGACTGACAAGAGACAGAAGAAGACACACACTCAGACTGACAAGAGACAGAGAAGAAGACACACACTCACAGACTGACAAGAGACAGAGAAGAAGACACACACTCACAGACTGACAAGAGACAGAGAAGAAGACACACACTCACAGACTGACAAGAGACAGAAGAAGACACACACTCACAGACTGACAAGAGACAGAGAAGAAGACACACACTCACAGACTGACAAGAGACAGAGAAGAAGACACACACTCAGACTGACAAGAGACAGAGAAGAAGACACACACTCACAGACTGACAAGAGACAGAGAAGAAGACACACACTCACAGACTGACAAGAGACAGAGAAGAAGACACACACTCACAGACTGACAAGAGACAGAGAAGAAGACACACACTCACAGACTGACAAGAGACAGAGAAGAAGACACACACTCACAGACTGACAAGAGACAGAGAAGAAGACACACACGCAGACTGACAAGAGACAGAGAAGAAGACACACACTCACAGACTGACAAGAGACAGAGAAGACACACACTCACAGACTGACAAGAGACAGAGAAGAAGACACACACTCAGACTGACAAGAGACAGAGAAGAAGACACACACTCACAGACTGACAAGAGACAGAGAAGAAGACACACACTCACAGACTGACAAGAGACAGAAGAAGACACACACTCAGACTGACAAGAGACAGAGAAGAAGACACACACTCACAGACTGACAAGAGACAGAGAAGAAGACACACACTCAGACTGACAAGAGACAGAGAAGAAGACACACACTCACAGACTGACAAGAGACAGAAGAAGACACACACTCACAGACTGACAAGAGACAGAGAAGAAGACACACACTCACAGACTGACAAGAGACAGAGAAGAAGACACACACTCAGACTGACAAGAGACAGAGAAGAAGACACACACTCACAGACTGACAAGAGACAGAGAAGAAGACACACACTCACAGACTGACAAGAGACAGAGAAGAAGACACACACTTACAGACTGACAAGAGACAGAGAAGAAGACACACACTCACAGACTGACAAGAGACAGAGAAGAGAAGACACACACTCACAGACTGACAAGAGACAGAGAAGAAGACACACACTCACAGACTGACAAGAGACAGAGAAGAAGACACACACTCACAGACTGACAAGAGACAGAGAAGAAGACACACACTCACAGACTGACAAGAGACAGAAGAAGACACACACTCACAGACTGACAAGAGACAGAGAAGAAGACACACACTCACAGACTGACAAGAGACAGAGAAGAAGACACACACTCACAGACTGACAAGAGACAGAGAAGAAGACACACACTCACAGACTGACAAGAGACAGAGAAGAAGACACACACTCACAGACTGACAAGAGACAGAGAAGAAGACACACACTCAGACTGACAAGAGACAGAGAAGAAGGCACACACTCAGACTGACAAGAGACAGAGAAGAAGACACACACTCACAGACTGACAAGAGACAGAGAAGAAGACACACACTCACAGACTGACAAGAGACAGAGAAGAAGACACACTCAGACTGACAAG